>NC_006682.1:747500-787999 GCF_000091045.1 Cryptococcus deneoformans JEC21
CTCACTTGAATTTTCCGACTTATTACCATTTGCCCACCCACCTACCTACAGGAACCTAGCAACCTACGCGACCCTCTTCAACCTCCCATTCCTTACACCTCTCATCTGGTCTTTTCAGCGCCTTCTCCACTCGCGCGTTCGGTTGACACTCTGTCCTTCTCCGTCTACTAAGGCTATGCTTGAGGAACAAGGATGGGTGAGCGAAAAAGATGGCGAGGTAGGAAAAGTTAGGATCTGG
This sequence comes from Cryptococcus deneoformans JEC21, assembly GCF_000091045.1. Taxonomy (NCBI): domain Eukaryota; kingdom Fungi; phylum Basidiomycota; class Tremellomycetes; order Tremellales; family Cryptococcaceae; genus Cryptococcus; species Cryptococcus deneoformans. The sequence continues at coordinate 747,739 of NC_006682.1, forward strand.
TCAAGAGGTGTAGACCTCCATCAGTTTGGACGTTCGAAAAGGAGTTGGAAAAGAAGAGAGATGTGGGGAGTTGGTCTTGCACCTGGTGAAAAGCAAAGCGAGGACAGCCCATTGCTCAAGGTGGAAAAGGACAATCCGGCTATTTCTATGGAGGAGAAGGTGGTTGGACTTCATTGGAATGGGAGTAAAGAAGAAGGGATGATGACGCCGCCTTTGAGTCCTGAAAATGGACCGGAAGACAAGAAGACTTATCATAGTCAAATCCAATCCCAATCCGACCTTTATCCTCCCTATGAGCGTGGAGATGTACATGGTGAAGTCAAACAACCTTTCAAGGCGAGCTTGGCTGGTGTGTATCCTCCCGACACTAGCCTGGATTTGCCCGAAAGAGTCGTTTTGCTCTATGTTGGGCGAATGTAAGTCCTTCTTTTGCTCCCATTTCGACAAGCATTATCGAATTTTCGTCGATACTTCACACTTTGGATGTATCGTGCGCTAACTTTGTGTTTTTAGTTCATGGGAGAAAAACATCCACCTTCTCCTCTCGGCCTATTCCCACCTCTCTTCCTTCCTCCCCTCTTCCTCCTCTTCGTCTCCCGGCCCCATTAACTTCATGCCCAAACTCATTTTCGTGGGTGACGGTCCAGCACGCAAAGAGTTGGAAACGAAATGCAAAGAAGCGAATTATGACGCCGAATTCTTGGGACATAAACAAGGCGAAGAGTTGGCGGAATGCTATGCGAGTGCGGACGTTTTTGCGTTCCCGAGTTTTACAGAGGTATGTGTCTGGGCTCATCCGGATTCCCCCTTTCTTAATCTTTTTTTTGACAGAGGTATTATGGGAAATGCTGATGTGTCGATTGCGGTAGACATTTGGCCAAGTTGTACTCGAAGCGCTAGCCTCCGGTTTGGTAAGTTTCCCGATTCGCTCATCTCCCTTGTCTTTTGGCCTTTTCCCGGGGATTGTTGATGCGTTCCGTCCATGAGTTTCTAGTCAAGGGAGAGACGAGTTGGGTTGATGAATTTGAGCTAATCATGCGATTCTCCAACAAGCCTGTGGTTGGACTCGACGCAGAGGGAACCCGCGATCTCGTCACTCACCAATCTACGGGTCTACTCCTCTCCCCCCCTCACGCCCACTCTTCAGACTATTCAAACAAAGAATCCACCTCTATCCCATGGCCAAGAGCTTGTAACACCTCTTCGCCATACTTCAAAACCCTGGCCAAAGAGTACGCCAAACTCCTGGCAGAGGTAGTGCGGATCATCAGAAGAGGAAGGAGATGGGTGAAAGAGGTAGCACAGAGGGAATCGGTGGACGGACGTGGTGGGATGCTATGGAGGTTCGTCCACTCTTTCCTTTTTTTTTTTCTCACATGATAGTTTTTCAAGAGGCTAATTGATTTGTGACTCCGAAACAGAAATGCGTGGATAGCTACCGCGAAGCCATGCGCATTGCCCGATCTAAACGATCCATCCGTATAGTCCCTCATTCACCCACTTCTCCGGAGACTCTCATCCCATCCTTCAACCATGATCCCACCGTTACACGTGATAGCGATTACTCCCTGAATGAAAAAAGAAGACAGGGATCATTTGTCAACCGTTTTGGGTTCACCAACAAACCTTTAACTCAGCGAGGGTTTGACGAGAAGGGGAGGTTTGGGAAGGATTATATTCGACAAGAAGATAATGGTTTATTCTGGATCATGAGTAAGTCATATTAAACTATCCTTTGTTCTGTCACTTTGGCTAATGACAGATGATAACAGAGATGCTACTGAAAGCGATGGTTGTACTTGCTTTGGTTTATGCTGTATGGAGGCACCGTAGAGCCAGTTCTGGCGATGCTGTCGTCCACTGATTTGGTCGTGCTTAGAGTCTCTTTACATGCCTTACTGGCAACAAAGAAGGTTTAACTAAGAGAAAGAGGTGTGGATAGACGTGTTCAAGTGTATAATTATTTTCACCTTCACCGTCATCGGAAATATAAACAAACAATAACGACCTGTTCTCCTTTTTTTACAACCTCTCGTCTGCCATGGTCATACAACATACCCTCTTGTGTAATGAATATGTAATACCCGTATAATACCCGTGAATACGCCTGTGTATCTATTTTTGCTCCACATGAATGCCAAGACGGAAGCTCGAAAAACTGAACAGCTTGCATGGAAATGTAAGAAGAGTGGTGTCTTTGTAGCCGTTTTATTAGAAAACATGCGATGCAAGTGAATGCGAGATATCGAAACAAATTGATTTTTTTAACTTTTACTCTCTTCTTCCTCTAGATACTTCTTCCTTTCGCTCTGGTCACACGTCCATCACTTAACGCTTGGCGCCAGTCCTCCTCTTACCCCTAAGAGCATTCTTTCCCCTCTTCGCACTTCCACCAACACCGGGAGCAGAGCCCTGGATGTACCTCACCAACTCTTCCAAACTCTCTGTTCCTCGCTCTCCTATCTGGGGTGTTCCCGTGGATTCGCCGTTGGCTTGCTCGCCTTGGCCTGCAGTAGCAGCAGCGGCGTTGGCGGAGGGGTTGCCACCTTGGCCAGCAGCGGCGGCGAGGGCAGCAAGGGTCTGAGGGTCGACGACTCGGACACCCTGAGGGAGGGCGCCGGCACCAGCTCCGCCCAATCGACGAATGCCAGTGGGTCGGCTAGTAGAGGCAGCACCACCGCCAATCCTCTCCCTAGCCATCTTTAATCTCTCAGTAGCTTCCTTCTTCACGGCTTCTTCCCTCTCCTTTTGCCTTTCTTGGTTCTCGATCACAGCGGTCAAAAGCTCGACGTTCTTTGCTTCCTCCTTGGTCTGGTTGTGTTCCTCACCAAGACGGGCCTTGAAGATCTCGAGAGCTTGCTTGGCAGTTTCAAGGGCAGAAGCCATGTCGCCCGCAAGGAAGTGACCTTGGACAAGTTGATGGAGGGACTGGCCAGTTTGGATGTGATTAGGGCCGAAGCACGCGAGAGTTGACTCGTATGCTTGCTTTTGCAAGGAGAGCGAAAGAGAGAGATCATTCATGGACTGTAGGACGATACCGGCGTTGCTCTAGTTTGATATCAGTAAATCTTCTTTCCTCGTACTCCATGCAAGATTACTCACAAGGATAGTGCTAATCTCGGGATGACCGGGACCATAGATCACATCCCAGAGGGTCAAAAGGTGCCTGAAGTACCTCAAAGATTGCTGAGCGTTACCTTCCAAGTTCTCCAACATGGCGAGCTGGAAGTAATAACCGGCAGTCTCGTGGTGGTAGACACCCAGAGTCCTCTCGGCGATAGCCACAGCTTGCCTCTGGAACCTGAGCGCGCCGCTGATGTCGACACCAAGAGGTTGTTCGGGGTCAGGGTTCTCTTGCGCCGCAATCTGCTGGATCTTGAGTCGAGCGATTTGGTGGATGGCCTGAGCATAAGAGTTATACACGGACGCGACTTCGGGGTGGATGACAGAGTGAATAGACTCGTAGAGCTGGATAGCCTCCAACATAAAGTCGAGACCAAATTCGATCTTGCCACGGTTGATGGTGTTTCGGCCAGCTTCAAGGATCTCCTCCGCGACAGAAACCTGAAAAGCTCGCTACCATCAGCGTAGAATTTGGAGACAAGAAGAGAAGATAACTCACGGAAGGAGCAGTGGACTTGATGACAGGGACCAAAGTCAAAACGTCCTCACCCTCGAAGGTTGTTGTCCTCTTCACCGTCTCACCCTTGGCACCAGCCTTTGATCCCTTCTTCTTCTCCTTGCTCTTGATATTTTCCTCCCTCTTGTTCTCCTCCTCTTCTTGGTCCTTGCTGAAGACATATTCCCTTTGGGCGAGCTGGAATCCAACACGGCTAGCCAACTCTCTAAGCAGCTGCTTCTTCCTCAAACCGCTCTCCAGGAAGCTCTCGTCCAAGGTCCATCTGAATCGGGACTTGACCTCCTTGATAATTTGAGCCCTCAAACACTCAGGAGTGAGCTTAACGTATGCGGGCTCAGGCTCGTTGCTGTTGATACCAATAGGGGTGTAAGAAGCCACGGGGGCGGGGTTGAGACATGAGCCGAGAAGACAGTTGAGGAAATGAGAGACGGCATCCGTAGCGGTTTCGGGTTGGAGAGGGTACAAAAGCTCACGGAGGATGTGCTTGGCCGCTCGGAAGACCATTTCTTGGAGGACGATAGACTTTCATATGTCAGCTGGCACCCCAATCGTCATCATACTGTGTTTACATGGACTTACCTGCAAAGCAGCCAAGTGACCAGAAGGCTCCTTGGCAGCACCATCCTTACTGGTAGAGAATTGAATAATGGTGGAAGCCAAGTGACCCAAGTACCTAATGTTCACACCTCGCTGGTGCAAGTGCTTAGACAAGCTCTCACCGTCCATGACACCAGAGGTGTTGCCAGTAAGAACATCAAGGACGACAGCAGGGATAGCAATCTGTCGAAGGAAAAGACCAGCGTCGCGAACGGCCTTCACAGAGGGGTCAGACTCGTCGGTGATGGCGGCCTTGATTTCAGTTTTGCCTTCCTGACCCTCGGCCTCGAGGACAGGCTGTTCGACAAAGGCATCAGGGTTGAAGCTGAGGTTGAACTGCTTAATATCGCCAATGAGGCTAGCGTCGACGGGTCGGTCTTCTTCAGCACGGCGAGCGGCGGCGGCACTAGCAGCGGCGGACTGTTCCTCTTGAGGGATCTCACTCTGCTCCCCTTCCTTCTTCTTCTCGCCTTCGGCATCGGCAGCAGCGGCGGCCTCAGCTTCAGCTTCAGCCTTCTTGGCCTGTGCCTTCTCAGCGACACCCCTAGCCCACCTCTTCAATTCACTCTCCCAGAACTGTTCAATTAACTCGGGCCTCAGCATGACAAGCCTGTGAGGGTACTGTACGCCTTCCTCGGCAGACTCATCGTCCTTCTTGGGGCCAACGAGCGGGCCAGTGATGTCCTTTTCGAGCCACTCGACATCAACAGGCGCCAATCTCTGAGCATCGAGAAGGTATCGTCGACCGTCCTGACCCTTCAAACCCTTAACCTCAGCGGAGGCGTAAAACTCGTGTTCCTTGCCTTCACCGTCCTTGATAGTGTGAGCGGCGAGACGGAGAGGGGTAGCAATTGTGGAGAGAAGAGAGTGAGTAGCGGCGTCCCAGTGGACAGAAGTTGGTCGTTCAGAGTCAAGGCCGTAGATCATCATGGGGTTGTCGCTCTCGGTTTCAGAACCAGACTTCTCAGTGGGCTTCTCGACATCGACCCAGTCTTCCTTCTTCTGTTCACCCTCAACAGCATCGGCGGTTTCAGCTTCCGCCTCGGTCTCAGCCTGGGCCTTCTCCTCCTCGACAGCTCGCCTGTTGGAGAAGATACCCGGCAAGATACTCTGGCAGATCCACCTCCTTCCTTGCCAGTCGACAATGGTGTGACCCAAAAGGTAAAGACCGTCGGCATCAATCTTGTTCAACAACTTGACACCAGCGGCATCCTTTCCGTGAGAAATTCGCATGGCGGCGTCACCGCCCAAGTGCGCATACGTGTCAAGAGCATCAGAGTCACCTTGGGTGATGAAGATGTTCGATTGGAGATACATGTGCGCCTTGGGGTCTTCGGCGGGGTTGATAGGGGGGATATCGCCCTTGGAGACAGCTTGTACCGCTCGCGCTGCAGCCTGATCAAACTCGGCCCACACCTTTTGAAGCATCTTTTCTCTGAAAACACGCTCCTGCATGGTTCCACGGGGGAGCTCACGGATACCTTGAATTTCCTCGTTCCAGTCACGGGCAGCATCGACGAGGTCGGGGCCGTAGGCGCCAGTGTGAAGGAAGGCAAGCTGAGTGCGCAAAATTTCAGGGGAAATAGCGGGCTTGGGGGGGGATGTGAGGAAAGGGTAAGCAGGAGTAGCTTGTGGGATGGCGACGGTGGAGATTGGGTCGGCCAAGGCACCGTCGAGAGAGATCGGAGGGAGCCTGGAGACGCGCTCGGAGAAGAGGGGCGAGATGGAGTGGAGGAGGTCGATCAAAGAATGAGTGGGAGCAGGGATTGAGCCGTCGGCAGAAGGACGAGGGGAGGGGTCAAAGTTGTTGACGTTGGATTTTGAAACGTACCATCCTCGAGTAGAGCAGATAAGAGTCACAACCTCGCCCTCAAGCAAAGATACTTGGAGATAAAGCTCGTGGCCCTTTTGACGGAGGTGGGGAGGAGGGGGGTTGAAATGGGAAATCTGGATAGACTTGAGACTGGGAGCAACCTCAACAGGGTCGGAGCTGACCGCGAGGGAGCCAAAAGAAGCAGGAGCCCATCCCTTCCAGTCAGCAAAGGCGTGAGCCTTGTCACCAGAAACACTTCGCTTGACTTTGACGAGTTCCTTTTTTCCACCTTTGCCTTTACGACCAGAAGGCAGAGAAACCTCGACTTCTTCGTAGGTAGTCTCAGCGTTGGCAGAGACCAAACCGTCACGGACCTGCTCAAAGATGGTCGAACCAGCCTGAAGACCGAGAGGGTTGGAGGTGGTGTTGGCGGTAGTGCCGGAAGGAGCAATGAGCTCGAGAAGTCGAATAATAGACTGACGAGCGCTGAGCTCTCCGTAAGGTTCTACTCAAAAGTTAGAACATTCATCACGCCCAAGAGAAACAGAAACACACCCCTAACAGCCTCAAGAACCCTCTCTTCACCCTCCTGCAAATGCTCAAAAGCATCTTGCACCTCCAACCACTCATTCAACTTCTCGCCCGCCCTGACCTCACTGAAATCCTTCTTCTTACTGTATATCTTGCCTCGGCCATCTTCACCCTTGACGAATGGCAGTTGAAGAGAGTAAGGACCAAGCCAGTAAGCGCCAACCCAGTCGTTGATGAGAAGCTTGATGTCTTGGATTGTCTCTTGGGGTTGAGGGTAGAGAGTGATCCTGTCAAGGGGTTCTGTCGAGTCCTTGGGCTTGGGGACCGTCCTGGAGCAGGTAGGAGAAGGGATACGGATCGTGACAGGAGGAACTATGTTTTTCTGTGAGCAGATGAAACGGAGGAGAGTGGATAGGCTAAACATGACATACGCTGTTGCTGCTCTTCGAGCTGCTGTTGCTCGTCGAGTTGCTGCTGGAGCTGTTGCTCCTCAGCCTGGCCGTTCTGGGCAGCAGCCTTGGCTGATTCTGACATTTTCGGTGATGCTTTTAGGAGGGAAGATGTTTTTTGTTGAAAGAAACGAAAAGTATACGAATCCTCCGCGGAAAGTCACTTTTTTCGGTCAAGGCTCGGCATCGGGGTAATCACCGATCAGCGCCGATTACAAAATTGAACCGACCATTACAAATTGGAGCGGCGGTTTTGTATGTCATTACAGTACTCACGAGTAACCACACAGCCCCGATCCCGCTGTTCAACATGTTGAACATGAGGCCAAACTGCCTGAGGCAGCCGCCCAGCTGACGGTCCGTCACCTTCGTTCAATTTATACTCAAGAGGCTTTGCCTTCTGGCATACTGTTCCTGAGGCCAGCGCGGATGACTTGAGAAGATCGTAGAGACGAACGACCGACCAAAGCACTGCCAAAGCTGTTACAAGGGGCCCTGCACTACGGGTGATGGAAAGCGTCAGGCCAGATATATGTTTCGGTATCGTGACTTTAGGGTAATTGCTTACATGAACAGAGCCAACTGGTGTGGCTTGACTAATGTCGCAGCCAGGCTTAGTCCCAGCGACGCCGAGAACAAGGTTACATCGACCAACACTATCCGGACATGTGTCAATATCTCTAAAATCATATATAACTGCTACTTGATTACAGCAGAACATCAAGCCTTTAATGCGTTTAACGCACACCTTGGTCGTTGTTGTTGTTTCCCCAGAGCGGTTGCCGCTCTTGGATGAACCACCCCCTGCCTTCTTGGCTGTCCATAGGGCTGGAGGGAGTATCGCCGGCGTTTGAGTCTGAGGGGGAACGACCGTGCTGTCTTTCATTGGGTATAACCCTTGAGTATCATTATCAAGCTCATTCGTAGGATTTGGGAGACGCTTTGCTGTTTGTCTAGGTTCCACGCCACTGCTATTGTGCAGTTCGTGTTCCATTGTGTTGAATGGAAATGAAGGGAGGGCGATACTAGTGGAAAAATAAAAGTAAGAGAACAGTCATTTATTCCACAGAGAGAATATATTTAGGATGGGATAACGACCTTTTCTGTGCCCAGGATGCCTTTGCCCTTGTCGACAGAAACACATCGGTAACTCACAATTATGATCCCGAGAAGACTTCCGAACATTCTGAAGTGTGTTATAAATGCAGAAGGTCAAGTGAGGGATCATCTTGAAAGCTTGATGCTCTTATCTTTCTCAATCAGGCTGACAAATAGCTGCAAGTTCCAGTCCTAACTCGGAGGTAAAAGAAGAGTCGGCAGAAACCGATGGAGATGCCAAAGAGAAGAATGTATGTCTTTTTGATTTATTTGCCCTTATCAATGACTTTCCCATTGCTAACTGTCGTGCTAATATACTAAAGATCTTTCAAAGGATGTTCAGGAAAGGATTCGAGGTTGTCTATGTTAACATACTATAAAGCGATTGGAGTGACCAAGTTACATCTATATTCCTACATGTTGTGCCAACTCTTAACATGTAATTAATATGCGATCTATTTTCACTCAAAATGTAACTGTTCAGAGGAAGGAGTATTGTTACTTGTTTTGTGTGCTTTATAACTTGGAAGATAATGATGGTACTTGGTCCCGATGTATGCAACAGTACAACTTCATTCATTTTTAGATATGTATCAACTAACAACAACCCAGTACAAAAAGTAATGGGATTGCCCTCCTTTTCGGAAGTAAAGCATCATTCTGACTCTCAATCCTTAACAACAACGCCAAAAAACAATTATTCCACCATCAAATCTCCGAGCAATATGCTCGGCCCGGCCTATTTGGTAACCTGGGCCCTGTACACTTCGCCAAGCGCCCCCTCAGTAGGCAAAGCAAGGCCCAAAGTGTCACGCCTCGTAGTAGCCGAAGGGTCAAAATAAGGTTTTTCACCGATAGAAACGACGCGGTCGCCGACTCGAAGTTGCTTTTCATAGTCGAACGTGGCCTGTAAAGAAGAAATGAGAGGGGATTAGCGCGGCGCCGAAGGGAGAGGGGGAAGGAGAAAAGGAAAAAAAGAAGGAGGGACTCACGCTATGCGAAGTTGAGCGGTTATCCCAAAGAGCGACATCGGCGATACCTGTCGGATAGTTGATGCCCCATTTGAACCGAACTTGGAGGTCATGGTTGTTCTGCGTTACTTTCTACGATCGCCCACCTTTGGTATTAGCCGATGCAACTTGGGAATGGAGTGTGATAGCATATGGGGTATAAAGCGGAGAGTAGAGTGAAGAGCGGAGGGGAGAAAGAACCATAACATACAAAGAGGTAATCCAGAATGAAATCAGATTCGTCCTTGGTAACGCCCAAGATACGCCTTGTAAAGCCTTGATTGACATAAAGTCCTTTCCAGCCAGTCACAGGGTCTACGTATCATTGTCAGTATGAAGTCAAGTCACAGGGAGGAGAGGCCATGAGAGGTGGGAGGAAGAAAGGCAGTAGGACAAAAAAAACAACTACTCACTAACGCGAATGACAGGGTGGATGGCAGACAGAGAAGGACCTTCGTTAAGAGGTGAACCTCGCTCGCCCGTTCGAAGTTCAATACCATACTGCTCAGCGGCTTTGCTGAAGAATGCGGCTTCATGGAATGCTTCCTTGCCTTCAAGAAACTTTGTGAAATGGGGAGAAAGACGAGAGTAGGCTTCGTAGGCAGATGCCCAGATTGTGTCGCCTCCAGAGGGAGGTGCAGTATGGACCTGGCCGGGGGGTCTGCGTTAGTGGAGGCTCTTGGAGTCTTAGGCTTAGGGATGGCAGAAATGGGATGGGATTGGGCGTATGTAGGATGGGGGAAAGACGTACTTTGAGGATGGCGTAGTCACTGGGGACAGGCTCAAACGTGATATCAGAGTGTCAGAGCTGACTGGCGAGACGAGAAGGATCACCGATGTTTCGGCTTTGTCGCTCACTCGTGATACTGTGTATTGAGAATGTCAGCACAGACTACTCTCAATGTAGCATAGGTCGTATTTACACTGAGATGTGGTCACCCTTGGACGAGCTAAGCTCAGTAGTGGGGTGGATATGCAGAGTGGAGTCTCCAGGCTTGCCAGAGAGCTCACCAAGTCTCTTACCAAGGGTCTTTTGGTCGTCAACGTTGATGTCCTGAGCACGGAAAAAGACGACGCCTCTTTGGGAAACTGCACACCTGATCAGTACTCTACCATTAAACCTTGATTACTGAAAAGTTACTTACTCAGCACGGCGAGATCTTTGATAAATTCATCGGCGTTGGGAGCATTGACAATCTGAGAGAGCTGGATGTCGCTGCCAAACTCCTGTCCAATAAAGGGTGTGACTTCAAAAGACTTCCATTTGTCAAGCGAGTGGTTTCGAGGAATAGGTTGGGTACTGCCCCGGACGCCTAGGGTGCCGACCTTTTGTGTCAAGCTGTCAATGGTTTGGGTGAGGGTAGAGGTCATGTTGGGAGTTGATTGATGAGTGATTTGCTAAACATTGTCACCGCTGTCGCACTTGGGCCGGTCATATATATATCCTTGAGTGATGAATAATAACTGGTGAATAATAACCTGGTATGGCGTGCTGAAATATTTATGAACTGCCAAAAGATGGATGATGATAAACTTGCGTGCGCGATGACGAAATAGCAACTCTACAGTCCTGTTGCGAGCGATGGTAGAGTCGAAGAATGTGGGAAATAGGGTGGGCCATTCCGGTTCAATGAGGGCGCAGCAGAAGTGAGCACCTAGAGACGTGCATGTCGCCTATTGCGGTGCTTTTTAGTATGCGCTAGTGGTCGATTGCGGCTTATGGGAATGTCAAATACGCAAGAGGAGACTGGTGGAACACAAGTTGAAAACTAAACAAACCTCAAGCCCGTGAGAAACCACCGAATGCGTGAGGTCAACGTCAGATTGCGCCATGATAAGTGAGTTACGTAATTTTTTCGGTCTTGTCCGAAAGGGCTGGTTTCCCGCTGCTTTCCACCTGTTTCCTTTTTTGTTCGGCATATTTTATCGGGCTGGCGTGTTGTCTTAGACCAAGCAGCAACGGTAAGCCTGTCGAGAAGAGGCGGTTGGGTGGAACTGACTCTTCTGCATACCCATAGCTCGAGCAGTCTCTTATGAATGGATAACTGTATAAATCAAACGGCAATCGCCAATTCTACCCAAGCCGGTTGTAAACCGGTCCAACACCGGTCTTATCAGTCCTGTCCGGCCACTCGCGCATCCCAGATATTAGATAGGCGTAAGCCGAACCGGCCCTCTCGTTGCACAGTTTTATATCGCCCATAAACAACAAACCGTTATTCTTCATTCTACATCTACTATCTTCACCACTCTTCATCACTATGACGATCACTCTTGACAAAAGGACCATCCCAGCAGTCGGCAGCGAGGCCACCACTCAGGGAGAAGTTCAGAATGGGAGACAGATGACTGCTCTTCCACTCGAATCAGGGTTCTGTCTTTCGCTTTGGCTTCAAACTGTCCGAAACAATCCTCTGTTGAATCACCGTACGACTGACGAGCTTCCAAGAGAGGCTGAGGTTGTCATCATTGGATCCGGCGTGAGTTCTACCATCTGTTGCGTCGCGTCGCGGATGCGAGTGTTGATATGCCTTGTGTTAGATCTCAGGGTCACTCTGTGCATTGTCGCTTCTTCAAGGCCCCGACCCTCCAAAATCCGTTGTCATCCTCGAAGCTCGAGAGCTATGTTCAGGAGCCACAGGCCGCAACGCTGGACATTGCAAGGTATGTATGTTTCTTATGAGGCTCTTCTCGTCAAGTCTATTAATACGCATACGTAGCCCGATCAATGGCGAGGTTTCACAAAGTATCAAAAGCGTCACGGTACAGAACAGGCTTTGAAGGTGTGTATCCTACGAGGTCGTTTATGGACATTCGCTGATCTATTGCAAGATTCTCAAAAACGAGCAAGATACTTGGGAGTCCATGGCAGCGTATGTGAAGAAACACAATGTGCAGTGTGACTTTTGGACAGGCAAGACGGTGAGTAAAGTTTCCCATCAAGATTGAATGGACAGCGCTCATCATTGTGTTGCTACAGTTGGACGTCTGTATGACGGATGAAGTTGCTGAAATGGCGGCCAAAACTTTCTCGTACTACATGGAAGCAGGTGGTGACGTCTCAAAAATTGAGGTCACGACGGACAGCCAGAGAGCTGAAGAGGTAAAATCTCTATTCCGTAGAGCACACCAACCACGAGTTGACGTACGGTAGATATCCCGGCTTAAAGGCGCAAGGGCGGTGTACGCCTGGGATGCCTCGACCCTTCACCCTTGGAAGCTCGGTGAGTCTTCTTATCAGCTATGCACATCGTAATTGATAACTGACACGACTTTGATTTTACTTAGTGGCCCACATCGCCCAGCAAGCTCTCGATCTTGGGCTCAACCTCCAAACTTGGACGCCCGTGACCTCTATTTCTGGCTCGGCCCATCAATGGACTGTCCATACCGATCGAGGAAGTATCACCGCCTCCAAAGTCGTACATACTACCAACGCCTATGCTGGGTTTTTACTTCCTGAAATGAGGGTCGCTATCCATCCCACACCTCACATGTGCGTCTTCCCTCCCTTCCCGCCAGGCCCCCCCTTCGTCGCTTACGCATTCGGCCTACTTACTCACCTTTGCCCAATTTACCTCTTCTAGGTGCGACAAAGTCATCCCTCCAACCTCACACTCTGGCACAAAATCCCTCCAAAACTCTTACGCCGTAATCTACCCCACCGGGCTGTATTCTATCAACCCCCGCTTGAATGCTGATGGCGCTGTTCTCTTTGGCGGGTCAGCGCCGAACCAACAGAGATTGTTGGATTATGTGGCGGAAGACCCGAAGAATAGGCAGACGAATGATAGCTTGACCAACTTTGAGCCGGTGACGGAGGCTGTGAGAAAGTTGGGTAGGGAAGGACTTGAGTGGTGAGCCGTTTTCTTTGTCTACATCCTCTTGATGCAGAAGATATGGACACTGAAGATGGATTGTTGTGTAGGGATCTTGCAAAAGGCGCAAAAGGCACAGGGGCGAGGTACGACTATTCATGGAGTGGTATCATCGGTCGCGTAAGTCGTCGTGCACTCCCTCCCACTTTCGATTGCCCGCCCCTTCTAACGCATTTTCAATGTAGAGCGCGGATGACGTTCCGTTCATTGGCGCGGTACCAGATAAGCCAGGGCAGTGGATGTCGTGCGGGCATAACGGTCACGGAATGGTAAGTGCTCTTCCATGCTCTCCTCCCCCACCTTCCTGACTGCTTCTGATTTGTCTGTGGATAACACATACTAATCGTCGTCTTTTTACACCTCACAGGCGCGTATCTTTACGGCTGCACCGGCGCTCGCTAAAATGGTACAAGGTGCTACCTATGCCGAAACTGGCTTGCCAGAATGTTTCGAAATTACCCAAGAGAGGTTAGAAAAGCTGCGTACCTAAAATGTGAATGTAGTTGGACCTCGGCAAAGCAAATGGGGACTGAGATAAATGATCTTGAGGAAAAATGATGATGGTTTACTTTAGGTTTCTTTCAAGTTGTTTTATAGATGTTGTTCTGATTCAAGTTATAGCGGGCCTGTTATTGCTTTGTTATGCGAATGACGTTAAGTTACAGGTGATTACACCTTATTACGGGCTGCATTCCCTTTTGCCCTTTTGTCCTTTTTTATCCCTCTAAATTTAAATCTAATCTAAATCTACTTGCAGTTTATTATAACGACGATGCCGATGGCTATAACCATTAATCCCTTGATTGTCTATTATACCCTTGCTTATCCATGATACACTTTCGAATTCACACTCCTCCCCTATTATTGAACGCTTCCGTAGCCAGTCTTGCAGTTATCGAGGGCAAGAGTTCCCGATCCGCTCTGCGACATGCCATCAGCTCCAACATCGCATATATCTACAACCTAAACACGGACTCACCCTCAAATAACAGACCTTGGCCTCGATACACTCTGCACTCGTACAGTTCGGACTCAACGTAGACATTTTTCCTTGATGAGCATTATACAGTTCTACAAGCGCCCCACCATCATTCTCCATATCCTGAGAAACGAGGTGCCACCAGGTAGCGTTGAGAGGGGCATTGTCAGGCCAGGATATATTGCCCCCGTAGGCTTGACGCGTGTTGTATTCGTAAACATAGGAGGGTCCGACTTCGAGCTGACCATCGAGAGAGGAGTATGTTGAGACGTTTGAATACCAGCTAATGTTGCATGAGACCTGGTTCTGTTGCTTTAGATGAAAGGACGTACGTATGAGCATCAAGGATGTCCCAGGTCTCAGCATCAACTTCATATAGACGGAAGCCCGAATTGACTATAAATCATCTTAGTAAGAAGCACATCTTCAAAACAGAAGGGCAAGACTTACGGTCTGTTAGAGGGGTGATGGAAGGTCCGATCCATCCAACGTTCTGCGCTGTTTCAGCAGACATCTTCGTTCCATTGTTCGCGTAGTAAATCATATGTTGATCCTCATGTGTATGTCCCCAGAAGAGACCAGCAATCACATGTGAGTACCTGTCAATGATTTGATAGAAAATGTCGGTAGGCCCGGGAAGAGGGTTTGTACCATCATACCCACTAAGGACGTGTCCGACAATGTACGCCCGAGAGTTGCAATCTTCGGCTTCTTGCAGTTCTTCGGCTAAAAACTTGAGGAAGCCAAAGTTATCAGGATGAGTAGAGTTGATGTAAGCAAATATGTTGGCGCGGTACCAGAGATCGGTATTGATGGTGATGATCTTGAGATTTGTCGCATGTTGAATGGAGTAAGCACCATAATGGCTATTAAACATGTGTGAACAAAATCCCTACAACGGGACTCCTTGCCGAGCACAACTTACGTCTTAACCTTTTGAGCAACTTCCCCATCAATCCATCCCTCACTTTCCCACAATCCGGCAAGATGCTCATAGTTCCAACTCGATTGCTTCCTAAGTTTTCCGGGAAGGGAAGAAGGCGCATCGAATGCCTGTTGATAGGAGTCATGGTTACCGATAGCGGCGTACAAAGGAGAGGTGGGGTTGAGAGTCTGTTTCCAAAGGTCGTACAGAGCTACAAGTTTTTAATAAGTCATCGCATACTTTATCTGCGATGGGCTCGACTCACCCGTCTCCGTATACTCGATGTAATCTCTACTCAACTCGTAATAAGGGTCATGAGACACCATGTCTCCAGTGAAGATTGTCATATTGAATGCATCATCTTCATCTGTTCCAGTCAACACCGGGATCGCTTCCACTGCAGCTGCACCGAGAGCCCAAGGTGTATCGCATAGGAAGTAACCGAACCGAGGCGCAGGGACGGAGACAGTATAGTTGGAGTTGAGGGATTCTACCGGGTTGCCACGACGGCAGCAAAGGCCGGAAGTACAGTTACCCCTGTAGTTGTTCAGCGTCGTTCGTCGAGAGGATACAGATGGAAAATAGACGTACTCAGATCCCGTAGCATATCGAGGATCAATATGGAAGTCCGACATATGCTAAGGTGTAGAACGTCAGCATCTAGGGATCACCTATCCTAGTCCGTACTCACCAAGACCTTGATTCGATCCGTCCCTTTGGGAACAGGGGGTTTCGCGTTGGTCGGCTTTGGCTTGGTCCAGAAATCACTCGCATTGAAAGTCGGGCTGTCTATTATTAGCGTTCGTTACAACTATCTGTACGAGCATCTATTACTCACAGAGGGGGTCTCGCACATTGGCTTTTGGTGATGAAGTTTTGACACAAATACTGACCATCGTAACCTGACACGTCGGCGTACGCAAGAACTTGAGCGTAGTAGGGGCCTTGAGCATTTGCGGTATATACATTACACCCTGCCTCGGAGGCGAAGCCATAGTAGTTACATAACGACACCAAAAGATCTGGGACGAGCTACACATATGTAAGCTCAAATTCTCTTAGCATCTGATGTATTTACCTCTGGGGCTCTTTTGGCAAGAGTGCTCGCAGCAGTGAGAGCATTGATACACTTGGAACAGTTTGATGGAGTGTCCCCAGTGACAATGTTTTTGATTTGATCAGTTACATTCTGGTATAAGTTGGTGGCGGCAGAACCGTGCAGTCTGGTAGGTGGATAGTACAAAGGGTCTGCAGTGTCGTTCGTAGAAATAGTGTCCGGATCTGTAAGCTCGAGCGGATAGGTTTTGTTCTGTATGCAGGGTCAAGGAGCTGTGACTGAATTCAGCGTTGGAGGGGACACTTACGAGAACGCTGTCCGAAATCTTGGGCTGCACTTGGGACACTGTCTGGGTAGGGTCATTGTAATATTCCGAAAAGAAGCTTGTTGGGAAGGCACCTGATCCATAACATCAGTGGCCGAATTGCATGGAGAATTATGACTTAGCTTACCTGGAGCTGTGTATGCCGTCGGACCCAGTGTGATCTGATCGGCAGTGGTAAACCTAACAACGCCCAGAAGAGCAGCCAAGACAGCGAGTTTCGGCATTCTATCGTGCAGTCCTCAATGTTTTGACGAAAAGCTCCAACTTTATCATCTTTAATCCTTATATACTCTTAATCAAGAGCACGTTTGCTAAGATAGACTTTCTTCCGACAAAGAGCTATAAAGCGGCTAGCTTCTTTTTGCTGATAGCCTACCTAATAGAAGTCGACATTTCTGGCCCAGGTAACCGAATTGGATGATGTCCGAAAGCCGATAAAGATCGATAACGCTTGCAAATAGGGGGCCCAGTGATGTGGTTGGTTGGTACGGAAGAGAACGTGGAATGAACGAGCTGATTGAAGAACGTGCTTGGTCTGAATATGAGGCACAATCTAATCCGTTCGTAAGTATTGCATTTGATTTTCCTGCGGGCCGATAGGGGTATTACTACTTCGCAGTTTGAAAGAAAATAGCAGGACTACTGAGCCTACATTATAACCCCTCCTTGCGTCCTCTACCTTCAATTCTGCCATTTGTATTCTTCAACGAGATTATTCTCCAATTAAGACTCGATGGTCAATGGCACGTGCCGACCTATCATGTGGTGACAGAGACAGATTTTGGTGAGAGAGGAAGGATATTATCAAATATCTGCTAGATATAGCAGTCAGTTTGTTCGCTGAGACGAAGTGGAAGGATTGGTGTAGTTAATCATTAATGAAATTATGAAAAGAATGAAGCATGCTTGAAACGGGAAAGCCAGAGCGAGCAACTGGTCCGGCGGCCGCCTGTTGGTTATTTATAATTTATATCAAAAAATGGGGGATGCCGACAACAGATACTTCTTCTTCTCATCACTTCGTTCGTTGTTCTTCGTTCTATTATTATCTCATGGCTTATCCCTGCCATTACTTGCATGGAGTACATCATGCACGGACAGGTGTCAATATCAAAGATATAAAAAACAGAGCCAGTATGGACTACCCTTGCATTTCCCTTCCAATATCTATACATTAATGAAGTCCTCTTGGATATGGGTTGGGTGGATTCGGAGACTTTTAAGTAGTTGTTAGGACATCCAGATGCTGGCGCGGAGATTGTAAGTAGCTCCATTCAGTTGTTTTTAATTAATTATAATTAATATCAATGCGTTGCAATCTGATACTCCCGAGTCTAATGGATGGTATTCTGCCTAAAACAACTGCTGTTATTGACTAATACAAAAGCTTACTCGGTAATCGGGGAATCGTTCTTATCATGACAAATTTGGCAGCGCTAGCCGAACAAATCACTTTCGCGTGCTGTATTTAACCTCATCTATCTCTCAAGGACGCCAAGTAGCTTGTCGTCCAAATAGTCATGGCAGCTGTGACAGATTCATCACTGCCAAGTGCATCATCCTCAGCCGCGGTTTCCCAATCTGAGGCCCCCAAGAAGGCCACTCGGTAAGTCATGAAGAAGTTTGCGGTTCCTTTAATCCATCTGATTCATGTTTGTCGTTTCTGCAGTTCGAGAAATGGATGTCTCGTATGCCGGAGCAGAAGGCTGGTGGGTATATAATATCCTTATTGCTAGATTGGGTGGGTGCTAATCAAGATGTAGAAATGCGATCTCGGTTCGTCACTTTGATTTTTGCAATGACATCTGCTGACTCGCTGCCATCTAGAAAAGCCAGAGTGTAGGCGATGTGTAAACTACGGCGCTGAGGTGAATTTCTTATAATGTTATCAACAATACATGAAAAGAAACTAACGATGGGCTTGTAGTGCGTCTACCCTGCAAAAAAGCCTTTCAACGCCGAGGCAGTCGATGAAAAGCTTCGTAAACGACACAAAAGAAATAAATCTACCGCTTCGCCTTCCCACTCTGATATCACTCCTCATGCTTTTGTTCCCATCCCACCAATTCCGACGGCTCGCCCAACCCAATCGAATGCACCTATCTTAAATGGCCTGTCGTCCTCCCAAGCCACTCCGCTTACAGCGACGCCCCCTACCTCTTCCCATCCCACTCCCTTCCCCCTCCCTTCTTCCCATCCCTACCTACCCTCAAATCGCGCCCCAGCCTATGAACCTACCACTGCTCCAGCTGGTCGAGCACCCTTAGCTCAAGTCAAAGCGATGGAGCCTATGGAACTTCTTATGGCCCTTTGTCGCGATACACGTATGGGTCAATTTTTCTCTGGTCCTGTCGATCCGCCTGATTTCTTAAGAGATGCTTTCCCTGTTGAGGAGGAGTTGAGATGTGTAGGTCCTCTGTTTCGTAGACGGATGTCCAAGGAACTGACAAAGTTAGTTTCATCACTGCTTCACGTACACCCTCTCGACGATGGTGGTACAAGAAGAGCTCAACCCATGGGTTGAACAGGTCGTACCTCTTTTTTTATTTCCAACAGGCGAAGCACCTTTGAGCATAGCGGCATTGCGACTTGGCACTCTCGCTACTGGTGCTGTTCATCTATCTTCGTACGTTCCCTTTGTTTCTCTTTGAAGAACTCGCTGATCATTTGAAATGGTACGACTTGGACAGCCTAGAAGAAAAAGGCAGTGCACCTAACACCTACGGCCAGACACGCAGTTTGGGCCTTCGATATAGGGATGAAGCCGTAAAATACCTTCGCGCGGCGCAGAATGTACCAGAAGAAATGGCATCGGATGTGTTCCTATCCGCTTGCATGATGGTTTCTCATGCCGATGTAAGTCATCGCTGTTTAGAGGGATGATGCTGATTACAAGAGGCTCTCAGTTACTAGGCGCGAATCACTGCTGGAGAGAAGTTTTGAGGCTTGCGCATGCTTCAGTCAGATTTCGAGGCGGATGCGCGAGAGTTTTATTTGGAAATGCGAAGGATGCCGATCTGTCAAACGATAGTGATGATTGCCAGCCGACGCCGTTGAGAGTTTGCTTGATCGAACATCTCGTGCTCGTTGATATCTTTGGTAAACTTCACCCTCTTTCATCATTATCGCAGCGGGACTAATGACAACCATAGCGTCAATGACGACCGGTCAACGTTGCGTGGTTTTGACTGAATCATCATACTGGTGGGGGAAACTCAGACAGGAGGATTCTTCTCTCCCCGATGTAAGTACTCTTTCCTCCCGCTTTTGTTACAAATATTCATACTGTCTTTTTCGTAGACGGTCGAACGCAGCTCTGGTATTCATCGGAGCATCTTCCCCCTCATTGTCCGGGCCAATAACCTATTATGGGAATACTCCAACCTCTCAAAATGCATCTCTCCCCCTTCTCCTTCCGTCCACATTTCTTCTCTTTCCCCAATCCCCGACCTTACTGAACGAGCCCTGCAGCTAAGCGCCGAGCTCTCACAATGGCGAGAAGCGATCTTTCCGACAATAAAAGATAAGAGATCCCGAGATGGGTCATTAGCGCTGTGGCATGGGCTTCAGATTATGATGAAAAGGGAGTTGATGGGCAAGGAGCGAGGGGACGAAGGGGTGCAAATGCATGCTGTTGAGATACTGGAGATCTGCGAGGGGGTAGGTGTTAAGGTTGAGTACATGAACTGGGTAAGTGCCCTTTCCTTTCGCCTTCTACCTTGCCCTTTCCTAGCTAATTCATTCCCTAGCCACTCCTCATATCATGCTCTGTTCTTCTCACCCCACCACATCGTCAACGCGCACGCGAGATCCTCAAATCATTCATCTACCAATGTTCCTACGAAGTCGCCATGGTTGAGTCTGTTGCGGAAGAATGCTGGAGGAGGATGGATGACGGGATGGACGATGAGGGAAGTTCATGGAGGGAGGTTTTGATTGAGATGGGATGTGCAGTTTTGTTAGGATAAGGAATGAATATGGTAAAGGATGGGATGGGACAAGTAGGGCATTTTATTCACGTGCGATAAATTGTATATAAAAGGACAACTGATACTGCAGTAGTAGGCGTACGAGGGGAAGACGGCGAAGTAGTTTTTGGGTACCCAGGAGAGAGGGAGAGAGAAAAGAAGGAGAGAGGAAGAGAAGGAGGGCGGCGCAGAGAGGCGTTAGGGAAGATGGAAGTACGAGCGTAAGATGTAGGGAAAGTGGGAGAAAGGTTAGTCAGCTTGTAGAGCTAGAAAAGATATAAAAGGCGTAGCCTTTAGAGTCAAAAAAATGTATAGCCCCAAGCAGCTTAGTCTTCTCGAAAATCTCTAGCTCAGCCCTCGCATCGCCTATGTACATAATACAAATGCCCGAGGACACGAAACTAAAGTAGCATCAGGTGCTTTCCGATCGCACCTCTACGAGGACAGTGGCACCGCTACAGGACTATTGTTCGATTACAACCACACACGAGAATTTTCTCATTCAATTGGTCTTCATATCACTTTGAAAATCCTTTCTCGAATCCGCCCGTCTTTCCCGCAACCGTTGGAATCAACGAACATAATTGACGGAGAATAAGTAGATGACGAAAAAGAGTTGGAATTAAAATAGCACTTTACTGCGTAATTTTATTTATCACCGATGGAAACTTTCGGCCAACGGTCAGCAGGTCTTCCGCACCCAGAAACAAGGCATTTTGATCCGATCGCTCATTCATTTTGTATACCGTCGTCTATACATAGTTCGGTGTATGTTTAACCCCCCAATTCTGTCACATGATTTACCCACCACGCCCGGATCCTGCAACGTCCCAAACAACAAGCAAGCAACAGCTCGAAGGCTCGATGCTAGTGGAAAACTTGTCGAATATGAAATCAGATAGCGGGCCACAAGCGGCCCGCCGAGTACGAATGCACAACTTCGGTGTAACCAAACACAGCGCCATCATATTACTTCTGTGTTGATCTCCGGGAGAGTTCCATGCTTATTCTATACAGCTATCAGTTCACATCAATGGAATAAAGTTTAGATACCGCTTTTTCGGGCAGCCGCCATCCTCTGTCATTCTCAGAAGAGCATCTGACGGCTCGACAATATACCGTTGTTCTCTTCGTTCACCTGTAGCACTTGAATAGGATCGACTTCATACAAATATGTTGAGCGCTATATCCTCTTCTCTCGATTCTCACGCCGCCTTTTCGCCAAGTCTTAGTAGACTGTCAAGATGACTCTCAATACCGTAACGCCTGTGATCGTGGAGGAAGAAAAGATGGACGTCGAGCATGTGGAAGAAGCAAAGGTGGATAATGAATTCGACCCAAATCTAGTCATCAAATCGCCTTTCGAGGACTTGTCTTTCTTTGTCACACTCAAAACCTTTAAAAAGGCGACCTTTCTGGCTCTTTTGGCTGCTTTCTCCGCAGCTGCCGAGTGAGTCATTCAAGCTCGTCCATCTGAAAGATAGGACAGTTAATGATGAGTAAATGAATATAGTGGGTATCAGATTGCAATGACCGGTTCAATTATCGCAAATAAAGGATTCATCCAGACATATGGTACTGCCTACAACAGCGCCGGAGAGTTGATTTTGGATGCAAACGTTCTTGCGGCATGGGGAGGTGTTCAGAGTGCAGGCCAGGGGTTGGGTATGCTTAGCATGCATTTGTGAGTCCCCGCACCTCTGTACTCATATTGAAGTATCTCTAACCTCTTTGTCTTTCTAGCATCGCTGATAAGTTTGGTCGAAAATGGGCATTCTATGGGCTATGGCTCGCTCTCGTGCTCGTGTGTACCCTACGTACTTGGCTGTTATATTAGCTGATGTCCATATCAGGGTGTCACGTGTGAGACCGTTGGGAGACATTGGCAAATCTGGCTCGTTGCCAAGCTCGCTTCTGGTTACGGTGTCGGCAGTGTACAATTCCTCACCGGCACATACATCACTGAGATTGTTCCTTCGAGAACAAGAGGTTTTATTCTTATCTTTTATAGTATCTGGTGAATCCTAGTCAACGTAGAGGGCCAATAGGAGCTTGCTAACCATCTGAGTAGGTATGCCATTGGTCAGCTTTTCGCCTCTGCAGCACTAAAGGTTCTTGCCGATCAACAGCCGTACAATTACCTCGATTTGATCTATACTGAGTGGGCTATGATAGTGAGTCGTATCTTGAGTTGGATCCTTAGGAACCTGGCTAATTATCATCCAAGGGAATCATGATCATGGCATATCTTTATCTTCCCGAATCTCCCTGTGAGTCTCCTCTGGACCATCGGCATACCCCCTGGCTGATCGAGGACCGTAGGGTGGTATGCGAATCACAACAAAGACGATCGCGGCAGAGCCGTCGTTGAGCGCTTGAATGGAGGGATTGAGGGCTACGACGTCGATTTTCACTACAGTCTCATCAAAAAAACGGTTGATAATGAGAAGGCTCAAAAGACGGCTACATTAGGTGCTGATCGAGGGTTTTGGAAGGGTCTGTGGGATTGTCGTGAGGTCTTTACTGGTGCAAATGGGGTAAGTAACTCCTCAAATTTTATTATGGAGGTGCATCGTTAACGCACTTCATAGTTCCGTACATTGGTGGCCTTCTATCCAGCGGCTATTCAACAGATGTCTGGTCTTGCGGTCGTGGGTAGTGTTGAACGTAACTCGAGCGATTTCTCACGTTTTGCTCTTAGCTTTCCAATTACTCGAGTTACTTTGCGCAAGTAGCAGGTTTCTCAGACCCTTTCGTCTTTTCACTCCTCCTCGCGTAAGCCCATTCTCCATCATCGTTTATTGACTCTTTGCTCATGAACATAAAGTATTGTCGCTATCCTCATCACAATTCTTATCTGTCTCACTACAGATTTCATTGGCCGACGAGCGATCTTCTTGGGAGCAGTGGTGGTAACCTGGTGTATGCTGATCATTGTCGGAGGGATGGGTTTGATAAAAAATCCTAGCCACAGTATAAACCAACTCGTCGTAAGTTGAATGCTTTCATAACTCGATCTCCTTGGGACTCAATTTACTATACAGCTTTTCTTCTCACTTGTTTGGCGGATGTCTTCTACTTGTCTTGGCACTCTCGGTTGGTCCTATGTCGCAGAAACTGGCTCAGGCCGTCTTCGAGCAATTACGGCAGGTGTCTCGGCAGCTGGAGGGGTTGCAATTGGAACGTTGTTCAGTACTACAGTCCCGTACATGGTATGTCTTATCCAGCTCTTTACGCACACCCTCGCTAGTTGTGTTTTGACTATTTATTTTTAATAGCTCAACGCCAACTACGCCAACTGGGGTCTAAAGACCTGCTTCTTCTTCGCCGGCGTATCTGCACCAATGTGTATTGCCGCTTTTTTCATCATGCCAGATACAAGTAAACGTACGCCCGCGGAGCTGGATGAAATGTTTGAGAGGAAGATCAAACCATGGAGGTAAGCATATTTGCATTTACCGGACCCTATTTTCACATTCGCTGTTAGCGCAGGCAATGCTGATATGTGTCGTATAGGTTCCGAAGCTACGTTTCTGATGCGCAGAAGGCCTTGCAGGCGCAGAAGGAGCGAACAGGCGAGACGGACGCTGTTGCTCTGCAGAACGCTAGCAACAGGAGGTAATATTGTGAGGCTACGATGCTGACGGCGTCTACTTCCCTTTCTTTTCTTGGTAAAACAATAATATAGCTCATAGGTTTGTTATGTCTCATTTGATAAGGTGCGTAGGGTTTGATACGTCTTTTTGTTTAATAAGGCGCTCTTGTAAAAAGGAACCGAGTGATGTGATATCCATGTTCAATTAACGCACATTCGATAACTAATCTATGAAGATGGCTTGTGTAAGATACAACTAATATAACACCGAAAGAGGCCTATCGTATAGACAACCCTCAAAGGAAGACCATGAGACCTGAACACGTCCCTATATGTATCCCGGTCTCTTCAAAACTCCCTACAATCTGTACCCTCTACACTCCTTCTTGACCGTCCGAAACTGTCTAACTGTCTACCAATCTCCAATGATCTACATCAATGCTGATTTGACCTCGGCATCTGCTTCAACGTCCTTCTCGCCGTCCTTGAGAGGGGATTGGTAGATACCGTACGCCGCACCATAGTCTTCTTCGGGACTGAGAAGGTCGTGCATAGGCGCATCGACCTGAGATTCTGTCGCAGGGAAAACGTAGTTCAAAACAAGGTAGACTGTGAGGGCAACTAGATAAAGTCAAGCGGGAGTCAGTTACAATCCTCCGAGCAATGAAGAGTAAAAAAAAAGCGCAAAAAATATACTAACTTGTGTTACCGACAATGTTGGAGACCATGTAAACATATTTGATGTTTCCGATCTCGATGCTTGAGTTGATTGCGTTAACCATACCAGGCAAGTTGGGTGCCACAGCAACAGCCAATGCGATGTACGCCCTCCAGTTCCATCCCTTTGAGAATCGATAGATACCATGCGGCTTGTAAAGTTCATAGATGTCAACCTTTTGCTTCTTGACGAGGAAGAAATCGGTGACCATAATGACGGCAATGGGAGCAAGCACGATGGAGTAAGAAGACATGAAAGTAAGAAAGTTGGAAGCGGTAGCAAGGACCTTCCAAGGGACGAAACCCCAAACACCGATCGTGACAGCGATGAATTGGCCACGCTGGATGTTTATGTACTTTGGGGCGAGGGAGGTCATGTCGTTGGCGGCGGAAATGGAGTTGGCGGTGATGTTGGTGGTGACGTTACAGAGAGCCCAGACGAAGGAGGCGAGGAACATGGCACATCGACCACCGGCAGAGGTGTTCCAAAGAGCCTAATGAGAAGACAGATTTGTCAGGGACTAGTCGTTTAAGAAGGGGAGCTGAGGGTACTTACAACAATATCGTACGGCTGATAGTAAGAGTTCTCAGAGCCATAAACGTAGCTTGCGCATGAGGCAGTGATGGAAGCGAAGAAACTCAAGCCAGCGTAGAGGATAGGGAAGACAAGAAGTTGGATGTAGGAGGCGGAGGGCTTCTTGCAGTATCTAGAGAAGTCACCGATATTGACACCTAAGTGAGAGAAAAGCGTGAGTTAATTTTTCCCAAGAGAGAGTAGATGAGGGGTTAACAGAAATGGACATACTAAGAGTAGCCCAAGTGGATTGGGCAGCGGTGACAGCATACATGAACGCCTTGAACCTTGGGATACCGCTTGCAGCCCGGTTGGCAGGAGAACCCAAAGCTTCTCCCGCGTGAGAACCAGCCTTGACAAGAGCCTACCATCATCGTCAACATTTGAGCCGAAACCTAAGAAGACGGGAAGGAGACGTACCCAAATCATAGTGCCAACAGCAACAATAACGACCAGAAATGCCTTGGCGTTGAAGACCCACTTGAGTTTCGAAGGGTGGATGAAGATGAAGGGGAACTGAAGCAACCTATCGGTTCAGAAATCATAAGTTACCATTTACATGGTCAAAATAGCTAGCCAGCAGGACTCACCAGAACAAGAAGAAAGACAAAAAGTCGACAGAAGTAGCACCTTGGCTGACGGGGATGGTGTTCTTGAGGTTCGCATACTGAGGCCATATCGCTTCGATCATGAGGCTAATAAACACTCCACCGCTGTTCGTTAAAACGTCAGCATAAACATCTTGGCTAGAGAGAAGCGGTAAGGGAAATTGACATACGACCAAGAATTGATACTGAGCCAGAAACAAGCACAAGCCATCCGGGAAAAGACGACGAACTTGGAACCCCAGTAGCCGTAGACCGATCGAGAAGTAATAGCGAAAGGCGTGTGAATCTACAAATGGGCTTGTCAGTAATGGAACGGTGGGTAACATAGCGCTGGAGGATTTACCTTGGCACCAATGATACCATTGGCTAAATTGGCATGCTTGGTAAGCGCTCGACGTTGCTGGAACCATACAAGAATGAAGTTTTTTGGAACTCACCAGTGATGACGATCGCAACCAAAAACCCACCAACGTACATCGCAAGGCAACTTTCCCACCACGTCAATCCCATCTCAACAAACGAGCTTGATGTAGCCCATCCACCAGGTGTGATTAAATCGGAAATCCAATAGGCGAAGAAGGTCCACGATGTCCATCGACGATGCTCCAAGGGCGCGGGATCCATATCTGGAGGTCATTGTCATTACATCCTGTCTAATGGAACATCGACGGGACAAGGGCAAGAAAGGAATGGATGCTAACCCTTGTTACTCCATACTTCCTCGGGAGCAATACAAGATTCCTCCTTGGGCAAAACCCATGCTGAAGGGCTGGTGAGACGCTTTCTAATGGTTTGCGTGACAGTCATCTTGAGGCAAGCGGTGGTGTGGCAGGTTGTGTAATGTGTCGGGAAGCTGGCAGTCACCGAATGCTCGACTACCAGACGAGAATGGGAAAGAAAATGACTCTGTCAAAATGCATTCGAAGAGAAAAGGGAATACAACTTCCTGCGATAAGAATTTCAGTGAGTTTAATGGGACTGCGAGTGGAGACACGACCGATACGGGTTTGGTGGAGATGAGAAATTTTGAGGCGGACAAGAGGACGGCCCTGGCACGAGAGATTTACGACAAATTATTGCGGCTAAAATCCCTGAAATATATTTTGGACCTTGAGATAAGCGGACTGCACCACGCGCTTCCTGCTTCTTATCTCCACAATTTCCACCAAAGATAAAGGAACACGCACAGGGAATGACGGGTCCAGGTCCAATTCCCACTAAAACCAGAGTGGACACAGCGGACACCACGCGTTCCTCGACATCGGGGCTGGATTTGGAAGAATAAACGAGAAGCGACGATCCGTACATACGCATGTAGTTGTATGTAGATATGTACGAAAAGCGGGAATTCAAGAGCTTCTTGTATAAAAAATGATGCACTGCGACGATCACAGCAGGTCACAAATCAAGGGCGAAGCCGTCGGCCTTTTACGTATCGTCTTTACATCCATCGCTCCCTTAGACGCTCAAATCAACCAACATTTGACGTCTTTCTCCGCCAATGCATCATCCCAGTCCTTTCCGGACTGCTGAAAGATCTCTCGGAAACTCTCGACATATTCTCCTTCGAGCGGGACGGGCCATGCGTGCGCACAGAGATACGGCATGTCTTTTGAAATTGTTTGTTCCTACGTCAGCACAAAATTCTTTACCTGCCTCGTTCGTACCTGGGAAGGATATGATGAAATCACGTTCCACCCTCTTTCATTCCTCTGTTCCTTCGAAGAAAAGCACGATGACCGACTCACCTCCAGTACGCGGCGTCTGATCTGGCATAACCCATTCCACCTTCTTCCACCCTGCTATCCTGTCAGTTTCTACTCTGAACAACGTCACGGCAGGTATATCTTTGAAGAAAAGACTGAGAGTCGTGGGGATTTGGGCGGCAGCCGAAAAATGAATGAAACGGTCATTAAGGTCTAGTTCGGTGAGGAACTGATGAGAGGATGGGATAGGGACCGGAAAGGTAAAGCTGAGACAGAAGACGTTGTAAGTTCAATTATCAAATCCAAATACTTGACGGTTTAAACGTAGCGAGCCCTGCAATTGCGCAAGTCTGCAATGACCACGAACGAACGTACCGAGGATCCACCGAAGAATGTGGGACGATTTTGTAGATGTATTTGGGTGAAGATGCGACCATTCTTTTCAAACTGGGCAACATGAGTTATGTAATGTGTGATTTGATATCCAAGAAGGTTTTGCGTTCTGTATATCGTACCGTCCAATGGGTCGATAAAGCAAGTCTTCTCGCTGTCATGTACTCCGCCGGGATGTTTATGATAGAGGACAAGCTTACGAATAGGCACACGAAAATTAGCTCACGAGGTGCCTCCACCATCACAGATGCCTATTAAAGATAGACCAGCGGGCGGTCGGAACGAACATCCACCGATCCACTGGAAAAGAAGCATCAACGAACGAACCTCCCAGTACCTCGAGGTACTCTCGTCCATCTCCGTCAAATATCCTCCGTCTGTCCCATCCTTTTTCTCATCTCTTTCTTCTATATTCTCCCATGCAACCCTTCGAATCTCACGGCCCTCCGATTAATAATGGTTCTTTTCCTAGAACTCCCTCCTTTGCCTCACAGGCTGCTTGACGTCCTCATTTACCCAATTGCCCAGTTCCTCATCCTTCCATTGACAACAGTCTACCACGCCCTCCGATATATTATTCTCGGTCCCCCTTTTCCGGGATGGACGCTCTCACATTACCTTGCTATCAATTGTCGACGGGTGTACTACGGGCTTTATACTTGGAGGAGAGTAGCCTTGTTCGATCCGGAGGAGGCGGAGATACCGCGAGAAGCGGAGAAATACCTTGTTCCGGGCGACAACGGGGATGGTAGATGTGATGCGGAAAAAGTGGAGTGTGTCCCATACAAGGAGGACGAGTTTACACCTCCTGTCTTGAGGGTAGCGAGGGATTTGATTGTTCAAAAGGCCGTGCCGGGATTTTGGATAGAAGCGAGAGGAGTAGACGGCAAACAGGTAAGTCAATGCACTGCTTTACTATGCCAATATTAGCTGAAGGAATCTACAGGACCTTACTCGAGATGCAGCACCGGGCGAAAGGGTGATTTACTTTATAGTTGGAGGTGGCTACATGGGCGGTCATCCATTGCGTATCCATACTCCCTGGTCTTTGGCAAAGATATCCAAAGCTCGCGTGTTCAGTAAGTCTCTCCGATGTCATTTGGAATCCAGACGGAACAGTGGCTTGCGGATTGCTGATCAAATGATAGGCGCCAACTATCGCAAATCTCTTTCTGGCAGTACAGCATTTCCTTGTTCTCTCCTTGATACACTTGCAGGGTACCAGTACCTCATCGAGGAAAAGCATTTCGAACCTAATGTGAGCTATTTTTCATTCTTCCCCCGTTCCCCCATTGTCTATGGCATGGCTTGGCTCGCCTATTGACAAACTTCGTTGCAACTCTCAGAACATCATTCTATGCGGGGATAGCGCCGGAGGAAACGCATGTTTAGCCCTTGCGAAGTGCCTCGGCGAGATGGAGTCACTAAGTTCGAAGCGCTTTGGACAAGTTGGAGGACTATGTCTTCACTCAGTACGTCCATTCACCATCCATACGCGGGGATTTCAAGTTCGAACAACGATTAACTTGTTATTAGCCGTGGTCTGATATGACCAGTTCTTTCCCCAGTATTGTTTCCAACCGCTATAACGTGCGTACCCTTATCACCTTCCCACTCTTGGCATCGCAAAAAGGAATGCCTCATTATTCACACTGCCATTACCATAGGATCATCTCGTTGACTTGACAACATCGTACATCCCTTCCCATACTCGACATTTCACCGACAAAACCAACCCATACCTTTCCCCCGCTCTCTCCCCCTTTGGAAGTTTCGAGTACTTGAAGAGACATGATACGAAGGTGTACATTTCTGCTGGATCTGCAGAGGCATTCTATGATGAGATACTGGCGCTTTATAATGGGATGAAGAGGGACGGCGTTGAGGTGGAACTTCGTGTTGTGAGTCCCTGCTGTTTCGGTTGTGTTATTGAAGTGGATTTATCATGACTGACGTTCTATTTCTTCACCAAAGCTCGAAGGTGCGACGCATAGCGAGTTCATTTGGCTCGATCGGGATGAGATTAGTACGATGGGATGGTCGTGGGATATCCTTACGACAGACTTTGAACGACTGTGGGAGAGGGCAGCGTAAAAAAGAGAGTTGTAGATGTAGAGAAACATCCCTGAAGCGGTTCTTTTTGGTTGAGATGCTTTTATGGGGACTAGGATGACGCAGCGCGGGCGAGGCGAGCGTTGTGAAGTATTGATGGAGGTGAAACAGTTGTTAAATCTGTTTGAGGAAGTTGAACAACTATCTGCTTTGGAGATGTAGAGTTCGACGGCCATTAGCAAGCCCTGTTGCTTTCGTTCCATTTCAGGAGATTGATCAGATGGTTTGCGCTTTTTATTATATATTGAACTCAGTCTCGCGGACTATAATCACCTGAAACCATAGATCGGTCGATCCGTATCTCGCAAAAGAAGTCGCGCGAACAGAACAAGAAAGAAAGCGGAGAAAGCAGCCCCTATCGAGAGGGGAGAGATTGTATATACATACGGAAATCATAAGAGTTGGCCGGGGTATCATAGTGATTCTTGGTCTTCCAAACTGAAAAAAAATTATTCTCGATCGGGCACTCCATGTGGCCTGAGATATGGTCGTTTAAAATGTATTGGGTATACGGATTCGTTGTAAAGTCGCGACGTGTTACGGCATGTACTCCATAGTACTTGTATCTAGAATGGCCTGTATCGTTTCCATCATGATACGAGCAGTTATTAGATTTCATCGCTTCACCTATGCATGGTTTCTGTCTGATACTGACGGATAATACCCGATGATACTGAAAATAGAAAGTTGGCTATTGACCTTTTTTTGATTTTCAACTCGACGATATACAATAATCATTCCACAACATCAAAAACTTATATACACAGACACTGTGCCACTGCAGATCTACGCCTTTTCTCTGACCGCACTTACTCGCGTTACCCCTCTCACGCGTCCCACTCGTCCAATTGACTTTGTTGCGCTTTCACATCCTCCACAGCTTTTGAATCTTCAACATGCTCCGTTCTGGGCATTTTGTTAGAGTCGTAATGCGCAATCTCATCATCGTGCATATCATGCTCGAGGATCTGTCTTCGATAGGCGGCTGATTTGAGTACGGTAGAGTTTCGATAGAGCAAATCACATTGCTCCAAGGAGAGCTCTTTTGTCTCAGGAATGAACTAAGAATAGAAGTTAATTAGCTCCAAATAGAGTGATTATTTCGTAAGCATGGCTAGTCGGCGACTTACGAAATAAGCGAATACGAAAGCGATACAACAGCAGCCACCCCAGATCCAGAAGACGTTGGTTTTCAAACCTGCACTTCCTGGAGCAACATCAACGAGGTAAGGTGTTGCGTACTGAAAGAAGACAATGATTCGATTCAGCTTCATTTCAAGAACTCCAACATTAAAGGTTGAGCTGTACTCACGCCAATAGCAAAGTTGAATAACCACTGGGTAGCAGTAGACAAACTCATACCTTTACCTCTCAACTCGTAAGGGTAAATCTCACTCGTGATGACCCAAGCCAGGATACCCCATGTAGAAGCGAAATGAGCGATATAGATACAGACAAAAGCGACCAGGGCTTTTTGTCCAGCTTGGTTGGAAGTGTCGACAGCCACACCCACGGCAGCGACGATAAGTTGAGATACTGCCATACCTGCTGCACCGTACATCATCAAGGGCCTTCGGCCGATCCTATCAGCAGCGAGCATCCCAGGAACACTCATTCCTACGTTGACTACGTTTGTGGCGATTGTAGTTAGGAAAGGGTTTGATATACCCGAATTGGAGAAAAAGGTCGTTCCGTAGTAGAAGATGAAATTTACACCCTGTGTGCGACAGTCGAATGGTCAGTGAAAGGTATGAGGACGGCTTTGTCTCTCGTTTATTTGAGAGCTATTGACTCACAGTCAATTGCTGTAACGCTTGAAGGGCCATACCGGTGAAGATTCTCAGCCTAGTTTTACTTTCACCGTATTTGAAGCAATCCATCCAGGTACCTTTACCGAGCGATCGTTCATGTTCCAAATTGGCTGAGATTTCGGCAAACTCAGTGATTACAGCTTGACTGTTCTCAGCTTGACCCAGTAATCTGGATAAATTTTTTTTCGCTTGGTCTTGTTTATCTTTGAGAAGTAACCATCTTGGTGATTCGGGTAAGATGCACATACCACCGATGATGAGAGCACCCCAGACGAATTGTATAGCAATGGGGATCTCGTATGCTGAGTTGTCTGGACGACCCTTTGTAGCGTAAACCACACACGCAGCTACCAATAATCCGACGGTTACGAAGAATTGATAAGCAGCAACGACGAAGCCACGGATTGCTTTGGGTGAACATTCGGCTTGATAGATTGGTACTAAACATGATGTGCCTCCTACACCCAGACCTGCGAATACCCGACCGATAGCGAATCCTGCAAGGTTTTTACATCCGGTTTGCAAAGCTACCCCGATGAAGAAAAGGCCTATATATATACATATCGGCGAGCGTCAGCATTTCCAGGTTTGATTTATTGTATGATAAAGGGTCTTCCACGCACAGATGTAAAACACAATACCGAATCTTCTGCCAATACGATCCCCGACCATTGAGCCACATAAGGCTCCCAAGCAAGTACCGACAGATAAAATTGAAGTTATCAAGGAGTCTCTACCCGAGCTCAAGACATAAGTCCCGTCAGGTTGGAGAAGACCAAAAGTTCGAACAAAAGTTTCCATCTCCTTACATCCTGAGATGTAACCCGTGTCGTAACCGAATCTGGATGGTGACCAAAATGATCATTATGAGTCGTGCTTGACCAAAAGACACAAGGCAACTCACAAGAAACCAGAGAAAGAAGCGAAAGCTCCTAAGATCACAGCTAACTTTGGAAGAGGCATTGTTGAATTATCAAAAGCAAGAAGTAGTTGGCGTGATCGGTGCCCCACGTTGACCCCGTGGGATGAACGTATATGTATGTATCTCAAAGGCGCTTGAAAGCGACAACCTTCCGTTGTTTATCGTCAGTCGGAACAAAGACATTTGCCGGCGGGAGAAGGCACGGAACGTTGTGTTCCGTCTGCTTGGCGGACTCAACTTAAGTGACAACCATTTTTGTTTGTTTGTCGTCAGTGGAACGAAAACATTGCCGGAAGGAGATAGGGAAAGAAACGGAACGTTGTGTTCCACCTGCCCTCAATGACAAGTCGCAGGGGAACATTTGTGTGGCTTGCAACCACGTGACACAAAGATGCCGGAAGTACCTGTACCGGAGATGTAAACACGCAGTTCCGAGACTTACTTTTTTTGTCTCATCGGAACGCATTGTCGTCCGACATTCCTAAATCTCCAGTCGATGGGTCGAGGTACTTTCTCCATTTCCGTTGTTGATTTGATACGTCGAAGATTTTGTGTCTTTTTTGTTTTCATTTATTGAGACGAGCCATCCTATAACAAAATCACCAGGAGCTTCAGCCTAGACTTCGTTTGATTTATAAATTAAGATGAGAGGATCTCCCAGCCTGAGATCGTTCAATCGGTTCAATCGCTACAGTAACTTGATTAAGTCAACTCGATTCACCGAACCAGCCGTTCTTCCAGCAGCTGCTTTCATTCCAAGGTATACACGAGGGTTCACCAGGACAACAATGAGACCAACTGCGGCCGTGGAAGGATTAGGCCAGGATGATGAGATTCCTTCTGCTAGGTATGTACCTCACTTCCATTAAATTCGACACTTGCGCTAAGTCATTCTCATGGGAAGATTGCAACCTGAACCAGGTCCAGACGTAAGAGTATTGATAATCGGAGCGGGCAACAGTGAGTGTCATGTCTTTATTCAAATTAGATTTTGACTGATTCCCATCGATAGTCAACTTTGGTTCTGACGAAGGGGTGAGTAGGATTCAATTCTGACAAGCAAATTGTCAACAACATTACTGATGAAATTTCGTCACAGCCCTGGAATCACTCCCAACGACTCGAACAAAAATTAGGCAACCGGTTGAAGATTGTCGGACTTGTCGATCCTGCAACTTCACGAGCTGAAGCAGTCTTGAAGGCAAAATCACTCACTTTCGCTGCTTCAGCTTATGCCGATACACCCATCTATCCATCGGTCAAAGATGCCATCTCTGCTTTATCTTCAAATCCACCTGAAATGATCCTTCTAGGATCTCCACCCGCTTTCAGAGGTACAACCGACCCATCGAAAGGCTACAACGCTGAGGTACAACTTACCGAAAGTTTCCCCAACGCCGCTCTATTCGTTGAGAAACCCGTCAGTACGGGAAGTGTTGAAGAAGCCCTCAAAGTCGCCGAATACTTGGAAGGGAAAAGTAACCTGGTTAGTGTCGGTTACATGCTAAGGTATTCTGCGGCCGTGCAAAAGATGAAGCAGATCTTGAAAGAGAACAATCTTGAAGTCATGATGACCTCGGCGAGGTATGTGATGGGTGAGTGATCTGTTCCGTTGGTGAAGGGAGAAAAAACAGAAAGATACTTACGACTGCACAGCTTACGAACATAGCGCGAAAATCGCCTGGTGGACTAAGTCTGTCGATTGCGGACCTATCGTTGAGCAGGCTAGTGAGTCGGCTACATGAGGAAATGGAAAGACCCTTATACCATGCTGACCATGTGCTTTAATGGTTTGACAGCCCATTTCTGTGATCTCTCAAGATACTTCGCTGGAGAAGTAGATCTGGACACTGTCATGGCACACAGCATAGAATGGTACGAAAAGCCAGGCCAGCTTACTAAAGTGGGTGGCTGAGTAATAACCTCTTGGTCTATGCAACTGCTTATCCTTGATCATAGATACCCTTCGACGAGAGCGCTCTTGTACCGGAAGATGATCGAATTCCCCGTTTCACGAGCGCTACTTGGAAATACAAGTCCGGTGCCATCGGTCATTTAGAACATGGTGTTTCCCTTCAAGGTACACAGTGAGTAGGAAGGTTGTTGAATTATCATATCGAGGCATCGCTAACCCTAGCTTGAAAACAGGTTCTCCACCGAGATCACCGTATTTGCTGATGGATACCAGCTGAAGCTGATTGATCCTTGTGGGTACAGTAACTCACTGTAAAAAGCGATACTGACCTATGTACATCTGCCTCAGACAACCGACCAACTCTTTACGTTCGAAGACCTGGGAATGATGTTGAAGAAATTCACAACTTCACAGACGATGATGCATTCCTTTCGGAAATGTCAACATTTATCGATACGTCTAGTAAAGGTAGTTCGGAGATACCGGTTTTGAGTTCATTTGCGGATGGTGCGTGTGGTATTTTCATTCTCCCCTTGGGGCCATGTCCAGCTGATACGATTCCATGCTCAGCTGTGCGGACATATGAACTTACTTGGGCTATTCGATGGGCAAGTGAAAAGACCAGTAGATCAAGGACCTAAGTCCTGAAGATCATAGGTATTGATAACTCTTTTACAATGTTATGCATTGCCAATGCTCGTTAGATGTGTCGGTTATCTTCATTATCTTCGTATTTGACTTCCCTGGCCATGATAGACAGACAACATGTGGTAGCATGGTCAAGACATTGTGCAGAACTTCCCATTTTTCCCATTGCAACGATACATACGCATTGTGCTAAATTACATCTCGTAAATATAGCCATGTACAGAAACAAAATCATGAGCTGGTTTAGCAATATGTACTCTTACTACTTCAACATTGTTTCATTTTTCCCGCGATCAAGAGCTGCTCAAAGCCAATGCAAAGATACATATGCATTCAGATAAATTACATCTAGTATATCTGACCATCCACAGAAACGAAAATATGAGTTGGTTTGGACGCATGTGCTCTCACTACTTCGCTATTCTTCATGTCTACCGCATCGACTGATACGCGGTTGACATTGTATCAACTTGATGAACCTGACCATTGGCTTATTCGAACCCTAACACTCACCTCGGGTAGCGCAGACGTCCAGACTGTCAAATATCCCCGCTTCAAAATTCCTCTTCACCAATCTCCTTCGAGCCGTCTCTTCATTTACATCTACCCAAATTTTGAAATCCATCATCTCGGCGCATTCTTTCCATCCAGGTAGATCGAACAACGTATACAGTCCTTCGATCAAGATCAGCCTATCTTTGTGCGTTATGGGGACAGGAGACAGTGTCGGATCTTTCAATGCGTGGTCAAACGTGGGGAAGGGTATCTCTGAGGGGGCAGAGGAGAGAGGTATACGGAGGAGGTCCAAAAATGTTCGATAACCAGCTTGGTCAAAGGTAAAATGTGCGCCCTATTCAAATGGATGAGCTTTTGGAACGTTGTCGAAGTTGTCATCACTTACCCTCCACCAGTGTGCTTTCACAGGGTCATCCATTTGATCCAACTGAGCTCTCGTATAATGCAGTGTGCTTTCACAGGGTCATCCATTTGATCCAACTGAGCTCTCGTATAATGCCATCCATCTAAGCTCACGCATACAGCTGATATAGCTTTTTCACAGCTCGCGGCCGATCGAGTGGCTAGTATATCGTTTATCCGATTGATAAGTGGATAAGCTATCGTCGATTTTCCACATCCTGCCGGTCTACGTATATGTCAATACGAGTCCATGAACACCGAGATGTGTGCTACATACCCAGCTACTCCTATCAATAATCGATTCTCGGCATTTTGGCTACGATGCCCACAAGAGCAGTCAGAACGTGAGTGCGCTCCCACTATACATTGCAAAAGCAGGAG
Organism: Cryptococcus deneoformans JEC21; assembly: GCF_000091045.1. Taxonomy (NCBI): domain Eukaryota; kingdom Fungi; phylum Basidiomycota; class Tremellomycetes; order Tremellales; family Cryptococcaceae; genus Cryptococcus; species Cryptococcus deneoformans. Next base: position 784,309 of record NC_006682.1, read on the forward strand.
ATTGACCCACCTGAAGTAAGTCTCCACGACATCTTCTGCCAGTCGCTGAATTTCCGATGACATGACTCGTTTTGCTTATGATCAAGACCCTGTGTGAAGTTACGAGTACACCCTTCTTTCATCCTGTATTTAATTTAATAATGTACCTTTTATCGGAGAGTTACTTTTGTTTACACGATTAGACCGAGGCATCTTTCCGGGGAAATCAGCCGGAATGGTCTGATCCGACAGCCTGAACTTTTGCGTCATTCTCATCGGAACTGACTTTTAGCCCTGTTTTACCGTTGGTCCGATCACCCAAACATCCGGAAGGACCACTCCGATCCGAGAGGTGATGAAGAAACTGCTTTAGTGGGTAGGATTGTTGCATAGCCTGTGAATAAGTTTTGACATATGATCAACCGCCAGACTATTTTAACTGGAATTAAACCGTCAATTTTAACCTCGACATACTCACTATCAAAAACAATTTTTTCGCTCCATACAAATGTCTGCCAGAGCTCTTTTCGAATCTATTAGTCAAGGTGGTTTTGAGCTGCCCAAACTTTTCAACGTAGAAGGCTGGGTTGCTGTTGGTGAGTGGTTTATTGACCATGTTCTTGATGATACAGTTGAAACTTCATGCTGACTCGTGCCGTAGTCACTGGCGGCGGAACCGGTTTAGGACTCGTCACAGCCACCGCTTTAGCTGAGAACGGGGCTAAAGTATACATCACAGGAAGAAGGGAAGAACCTCTCAAAGCCGCCGCTGAAAGTTATGCCAAATCGGGGAACCAGGGAAGAGGGACCATCGTTGCTGTTCAAGCTGATGTCAGTACTAAAGAGGGTATCCAAAGTGAGTAGAGACAAATAATATCACATGGTTCTGAAGGGGATGAACTGACGAAAAGATCTTCTTTAGAATTCGTTGAAGAGATTAAGTCAAAGGAGAAGTGGGTCAATGTTCTGATAAACAGTGAGTTTGCACTTGCATCTTTTGAGATGCTTCAGTCTGAATTGACACATACTTTTGTGCCTGTCAGACCACGGAGTCTCCCTCGGATGTGCCAATATCGACGATTGCGAACAAACCCCCGAAGGACTCTCAAAGCAGATGTTTGAAGGAGAAACCTTCGAGTGCTGGTATGTTTCAAATACCTTAATCCGTGTCTTTCCATCCCTGTAGATTTAACCTGATACTGATGCTCTCATGCTCTATTTAGGCTCAACACTTACAAAATCAACACTGCTTCATACCATTTCACAACATTCGCTTTCCTTCCTCTACTCGCTGCGGCCAAAACAGTGGGTGGGTCCCCCGAACCTGGAAACATCGTCAACTTGTCCTCAATGTCTGGTATCACCAAAACTTCTCAGAGGGGTCAGTTCAACTATAATGCTGGAAAGTGAGTAAGAAGGTCGTTCGATTTGGCCTGGACCTTTCGTACTAAGTTTTTTTGGGTGTTATTATAGAGCTGCTACTATCTCCCTTTCTAAACAGCAAGCTGCTGAATTTGCTCGACGAGGTTTAGGTATCCGAGTGGTAAGCTGCTATAACGATTCTTCGAGGAATCGTAAAGCTAATTCTGTTACCTAGAACTGCATCTGCCCAGGATACTTCCCATCTGTAAGTCCATTTTTTTTCTGTCAGTTCAACTACTTATCAGCTAATTCCTTTTATCCGCGATTTCATAATAGGGAATGACTATAATTCCACCAGAGAACAACACCGGCTCAGACGCTCATTTCAAAGAGTTCAGAAACCAGTGGGGTATCCCACTTGGAAGACCTGGAAATGCTATTGATTACGCTCAGTGTATCTTTGGTGTTGTCACTGTGAGTTGAGGTTGGATGACGTGTGAGTGTGTTTGTAGCTGACAGATTACCAATCCACAGAATCAATATGTCACCGGAGCTGAGATTGTCATTGATGGTGGATGGTTATTGGAAGAGGGTAAGTGATTTTTTCGCAAGATTATTTACACAGTTTAGCTTAATCATTGCTTACTCTTTGCTTTCCTTCTAGCTTTCTAAACTGCTCAGATTCCTTGCACAATTTCCATAGTAATATTGTTATGAGAATTGCATACATGCACTACATATACATAATATCGCATAAGTCATGGTATACATACATATCCTGCATGAGACTCTGAATCACTCAAAACTGCCAACCATTCTGCGTGTTATCATCAACGGACCATCCCAAGTTAGATGTACTAGTATCGTTATCCCAAAGCTCCATCCTAACACATCAAGCCGTCAGCGTGTCTGCTTCGTCATTCTGACGAACGATCATTTCACCTACCAATATCGTTCAAAATCCAGGATATCTGCACTCCCTTGATCCGTAACAGGATTTGGCATGATCCCTAAGTTCGATTGAGAGCTTGATGAGGTATCTCCCACTGCACGGATCAGTGCATCAATCACTTCCAGTGGAGGAAGTTTCCCGACAACACTCTCGAGCACTGACGCATAGGCCAAAGCAAGCTGACGAGGTGATATCAGTGAACGGACGAAGTGGTGGTAGTTTCAGATAATGATTTACTTACCCTCTTCATTGATTGTATCTGCCTAAACCAAAGCGCTGTAGAGGTAAGTACGGATCTCCACTGTGTGGCATTGGTATGATGCGGCTCCCACACAATTGATAGTAATAGCGTCAAGGAAGCTTGAAAAGCAAAGTACAGAGTGTACCATTCAGTTCCTCTTTGATGATTTGGCTGGGTAGAAACGAAATTGCCGATATCTTCGAGGTTTTCCAGAGCCAGCATTCGACATGCTCTAAGCTTTTGGTTATTTACGAATCTTTGTGGAGAATGAATATATACACTCACTCGATAGCTTCCCTCACACCAGGCAGCAGTATCTTCCTATGACTGGTATCCCAAGCAGCGGCCAACAAGATTGGTCTATGAAGAACCGCTCTGAAATCCTTTGTGCGCCATATCTGAATCCTCCTAGCCAGGTGGTAAGGACCATAAGGACCATTCTGTTCGACCTGTAAGATATTCGACCGGGCCTGCAGAACTGAAACCACTCTCTCATCGTACCTTTTGACTTGTTCAACAGTCGGGGCAGGGTGAGACTGTAAGATCCTATCATGAATACCACAAGTGACTTTCGCAAGTTTCGCTTGGACGATCAAAGCTGTATAAAGCGTTGGACTGTCACAAGATTTCGGTTGTACAGTGGTCGATACGGTCAAATACTCGTCATCCACATTAAGAGGTAATGGTATCGCTGCCAGTTGAAACGGTCCAACTGAATGTGGTCTACCGAAAGTCACCGCACAACCAGCTTCCAAAGCTACCAGAGACCACCACACCCTGATTCTCATCTCTTTCTCCAGGGCAGAGCATTTCTTCCCTGCTGCGGGCGTATGCAGTCCTAAGGCAGTAGCCATACGTATCGCCATACCCAAACACAAATACCCAGCGTTAGGACGGTTATTACGTTGCAAATAATTCGCCATGATCGCTAGACCCTGAACAAGAGGTAAAGTTCCACCTTCCAGAATTTCTCTATCCATAGATTGCCGGGCTGTCTCATAGTACTCATGTCCATCATCATCTTCTTCGGATTGAGCTAGATCTAAAGCACCCATGGCGAAGATCATATACATCAATACGTCTGAACCGGGTTTGACGATTGGAACAGCTTAGGGGTTAGGGGGTTAGGGGGTTAGGGGGGTTAGGGGTTAGGGGGT
>NC_006683.1:0-32885 GCF_000091045.1 Cryptococcus deneoformans JEC21
TAACCTCCTAACCCCCTAACCCCCTAACCCCCCCTAACCCCCTAACCCCCTAACCCCCTAACCCCCTAAGTTGTTTATTTAAGTAGTTTCTTTAATTCGGGTACCACACACGACAACCCAATAAATTAAACAACGAAAAATGCAACCTCTATAACCCCCTAACCCTTGTCCTATTTTATTCTCGCCTTATCTATCGGCGGGGGGCCGTCGGGGGCCCTTCGGCCATCCTTCCTCTCCTCTCTCTTCGGTTTATTATACTCGGCCTCTTTATCATACTCCACTCTCGCGCGTTCTCCCTCTCCTTTCTTCCTTTCCCCACTCGTTTCTCCTGTTTATTATACTCGGCCATCGCGCCTTCTCTCTCTCCTCTCTCATCTCTCCTGCCTTCAACAATTCCTTCCCACTTTGCCGTCTTTCCTTCCATTCTCATTTATACTCACCCTCTTTATCATACTTGTCCTTTTATTCTCGCCTTATTTATCGGCGGGGGGCCCTCCGGGGGGCCGTCGGGGGGGCCGTCGGCCATCCTTCCTCTCCTCTCTCTTCGGTTTATTATACTCGGCCTCTTTATCGTACTCGGCTGTCGCGCGTTCTTCCTCTCCTTTCTTCCTTTCCCCACCCGTCTCTCCTGCTTTCGACACTTGTTCCTTCTTTCCTCACTCTCTTCTCACTCCCTCTCCTTTCTTCTTTTACCCATTCCTCTCTCCGTCTCACGCCTTCGTATTATCCTCTCCGCAATCGTTCACCAGCTGCCGTATTCTTATTCAACCTCGTCTCATTCCCATTTCCTCTTCCCATTTCCTGTTCTCACGTCCCCTCTTCTTTCGCCCACTCGTCCCTACTTCGCATTAGCCTTCCGACAACTGCCCTTTCTTTCTGCACTCCCCTCTCATTCCCATTTCCTCTCCTACTTGTCATTCTCCTTATCCTTTCCTCTTTCGTTTACTCGTCTATCCTTCACACTATGCTTTCGACAACCGGCACCCTTTCCTCATTCTCTTCTCATTCTCATTCCCTCTTCTCACCTCTTACTCTCGCTCTCCTTTCTTGTTTTACCCATTCCTCTTGTTATCCTTTCACCAACTGTTCACCACCTGGTGTACACCGGCCAATCGATCATTGTGCATTCTCCCAACCCATTCTTGTTCTGCCCACCCGTCTCTCTGTCTCCTTATCCTTTTTACGCTTTCAACAACTGTTCATCAGCTCGTGAAACAGCCCCCGTACACCAACCGATCGATCCTTGTGCTCGGTGATATCACTCGCTGTCTTGTTATATCACTCGCTGTCCTGTTATTTGTCCCTTCGGTGCACTGCTATGTCACCCTTCCAAGCAACCTTGTGCAACTGCCAATGTTCAAGCTGACATATGCATCAATCCATAGTCTCAGTCCGATCCGTATGCGTAGTGCCGGCACGCAATACATAGCTCATACTCTACGACAACGACCACTACAGTCTGAAAGAACAGACTCACCCATATTCCACGCTCTCCCACCGTGTATTCTCCCACCTATCCTGCCTATCTCCCCTTGCATCATCTCCTGCCCTTCCATATATCCCATGCCGCCTCTACTGCTATTGAATGTCGAGTAAATGAGCCAGCGTCGGGGAATAGCCGAGTGGATGAGTCGAGTGTGATGGGGTAGCTGAGTGAATGAGCCGGGTGTGATCGGGTGCGATGGAGTAGCCGCCGAGTGTAGAGTCGGTGGTGAGAAAAATGAATTCGAGTGCAGCATGCGGCGTCGGATGCAGTCGAGGGTGAAGAACAAAAAACCCTATACAGTAGTTAGCGCTATCGCAACCGGTGACGAGATAAACAGTCATGCTCACCATACAGCAGACTAAGATGCATCAGCATTGACTTTTGCCATGAGGATAGACATGGACGTTACCGCAAGTTCCCTCCGCCCCACACCGTATACTCTCAATCGCGAGCCTTAATGACCATCATCTTGCCATTCACACGCCCATATCGCATGCTCTCCCATCGTGTATTTTCCCACCTATCTTGCATCCTCTCCTGTCCTTTCATATATCCCAATGCGGCATCCTTTCCTCCGACGTATCATCCACCCTCTTTTCCTTCTTCTTGTTCTGCTTCTTCCCAGGCTGGAGGTGTAAAATATCACCGTCGAGCTCTTTGAGAGACAGGTCGGATTCGTAAACGGTGCGGTGACAGGCTGCCGTGTCGCTGGATCGAGCTATCATCTGATGCAGTTGTGAGTAGTGACCTGTCGACGGTGGTCACAGGCGCCGTCTTGTGTGGGAAATATGGCAGGGGTATGTTATAGATATGTATATGTATGAAAGAGGAACTGAGATGATTCGCCGCGACGACGGAGCTGGGCGTAACGACCCACGGTTGTATCATAAGTACTTATTATTACATAATAATCCCCTTTACATAACCAACAATCTGCTCCGCACAACACGGCACCATGCGTTTCTCTTTCGTGACTTTCTTTTCATTCCCGTCACTTCTTCTCCGTGACGACGAACATCGCTACGTTCCCATCAAAGAAGTCATCTTCTATCACCGTCCGTCGACCCACCGCTTCTATTCTATTCTACAACATGACGCTCCCTGGCATTCTTCATTCGCCTTGCATCCAACGAGCTTCCCCAAAGTGACACTCCTCGCCCCTCATCACCACCGCTGCGCGACGACGTCGGGTAACATGATATCCTTTCCCGAGAGGTTCGCCTCGACGGAGGCCCTTATGGGTTGACGCAAGGATGGTGCATCTCTCTTTTGAGATCACTTTGCCTCGGGATTCGTGCCAACTGACCGAATCAAGCGGCGGTGTTGATGTCTCCGCTGTTCGCCAGTACTCTCTCTCGTCCTCTTCCCTTCGACCTAGGGCAATCTCGCATATAGGTAGAGAGCGTCACGTCACAGATCGCCTGGTAAGTCCCATTCCCTCTCATTATCCATTCCGCATCCCAGTCCCATTCTCTCTCATCGTCGACCCCACATGCTAATATACCATCACAGCCCGTGTCTTTTTCCGAGCCCAGTCCTTACTCGAATCCAGACCAGCCGTGCGACGCACTCAACCAAGAGAGCAATCAGTACGGGAGAGAAATGGATTACCTGTTCGCCCATCTCTTTATTTCACGCCGGAAACAAACTCGCAAACTATGCAACAAAGCAAGTGGACGAGTCAAACAGAGATCACAGAGGTCACTCTCAGACATTTAATCGACATGACCGTCTTGTCTCTTTGGAGAAGAGTGGTAATAAGGGCTGGTTGCTCAGTGCGCCGTTACTTGTAAGTCTGGTTACGCTGCGAATCAACGTCTTAAGGCTAACAGGATATCTACAGGCTGCCTCTCGGGCTGGTCAATTATCTGTCGCGAAAGCACAAATGCCAATCAACTCTTACACCGGGTGAGTTCACCGTTGTTTTCCGCTGCTTTCCCCAAGCTGAGACAGATTCTTTCAGTGGATGATTGGAAAACAAGCAGTAACACCGTACGCGCTGCTCGTGGAGCAAGCGTCAAGTGTACCCAAAATTTGCAATAGGACGGACTGAACATCGACCCAATAACACTTACACCAGTCGGTAAGCCGCTACCAGTCCCTCTCAGTCGTCTCAGAGGTCTAACGCCCGAGTGTTCCAGCTGCCTTCTTCCTGCCGTGACTCCCATCATTGCCACGCTGCGTCTCAACTCTTGAGTAGGATTATGTGTCCCATCTCTACGTATACCTATCAGTCTCTTCTTCTGCCAAACGTCTATCGCGTTCTGCCTTTCCACTTCAGTCGTTGAGACGCTATATCTTATCTTGGTGTCATCTCTGAAGTGTATTATCTCTCGCTTCCCTTGGGCATGACGAGTTGTGCCGCTCCCTGAATCCATGGACTCAACGACGCCACGACGCTATCAGCCAAACAATACACCAACATCTCAACCAGGTTAAGGGCACTGTTGTCAAAGTTGAGCCTCCTACCCTCACAGGCCAGCGGAAGAACGACCTGAGGGTCAGAGGAACAAGCTCTCTCGCCTTTTGCCGACTACGACTTGAAGGTGTACTCTCTGGGTGATCAATAAGCTCGAAGCACTGCAGTACCTGCCTCGCCGAACTGTAAGGTCGCCGACTTTTGTTTTGGCGGATGCGTGAGGTGGCTGGATAAGGTTGGCTCAACGCCGCCACGACTCTATCAACCGAATAATCCACCGTGGCCTGCAGAGCATCGAAGGGGCGATTGTATCCATTGAGCCGAGAACACTTGAGGGGCAGAGGAGGAATGCCAACGCGAACTCTGTTCTTCTATGTGGGAGCATCAGCAAACAACCATCCTCGAAGGCTTGAATGATCCTGCACGCAAGAGACTCATAGAAAATGCATCCAAGATCGGCAAACGCTGGTTCAATGTGATTGATTCCCTACTTCCAGCCACTTCGTTTATCCAACCAAGAGGTCGCAACCGGTCTCCATGATCGAACGTTGGTCGGATCTTCAATTGCCATCTGCTCCTTCTGTGGTTCCGACTCTCCCCTCGGCCGCGACGAACTTTGCCGCTCCAGAAACTCCTGGGCTCAACACCGCCACGACTCTATCAACCGCATAATCCACCGTGGCCTGCAGAGCATCGAAGGGGTGATTGTATCTATTGAGCCGAGAACACTTGAGGGGCAGAGGAGGAATGACCTGAGAGTTCGGGGCAGGTGTGGGCTGCATGCGACGGATTATGACCTGAAGGTATATTGCCTCAACGACCGCGATGCAAGAAGCACAAAGAGCGCAAAACTGCCTTCCACCATGTCCTCAACCGATGTTTCTCCTGGCTGGACAAAGTCAGTGAAAATGCAACCAAGAAGGCGCCGGCGACCTACTCTGGGATATTCAAAGCGGTGGTGATGTCTACAGGGGGGATAGTGAGCAGGGAAACGGCAGACGAGATGCGGAGATGGACGAAGGAAATGGGGCCGGCGACATTTGAGGGGATGATGAGGAAAATTAGTCTAGAACTGGTGAGGGCAAGAGCTAGGATGTTTACGATGTGATTCCTCTGTACCCTTACTCTTGGCCTGAAAATGAGATCCGTTGCTTGTAATGCATACTAGGGATAAGAGAGAAGATATGATATGCTCAATGCATAATGAACAAGTTCTGATCTATGCTTTGTGCACCGCCTGCTCCTTCTACGAAAGGAGATACAAGGGTGTTGAATGTCATAGCCAAAGTCTCTGCCTGTGGACACGCACTGAATCGACCAAGCACTTCTTGACACAGATGGACCCTCCTCAATATATCTTCGAGTGTCGCCTCTTCCAACTCCACTTGAGAGCGCTGCTCAATCCAGCAGTAAATCAAGACAATACAGGTCTTGAAAACTCTGTGGAGATGGATCCAGTGGCGGATTACATGATCTTCTGATGTATAATGGGCATATAGATCTAGTGAAATACAGGCAGATTGGTAAAGGGTGTCGATATAAGCTGAAGATACGCGCGGGAGAAGGGATGACGGCTGGTGGAGCGTGATCATCATGTCATGGTAGAACATATCGTCCAAGCACTACATTAAGATCAGTAGATGCCCAACCCCTACGGCAGCAACTTTAAGATCCAATCACACCTACCTGGCGCTTGATGACGCTATCCGAAAGACGAACAAACGCCGCCTTCAGTGGGCTTGCACAATACCATAGCTGAACTTGGTTGACGAAATTGGCTACTATCTGCTCGCCATTCTCATTAGGCCGTACAGACGGAGAGTACAGTGATTCATGGATTTGACCCAAAAGTCGCCTACCAATGATGGCATGGCACAGCTCAGACGATGGGCTCGGGCCGGTGGTGGGCGGGCAAATAGGATGCTAATGCACCAAGTCAGTTAGGCCGCCAGCCAGAAATGAACCACGTTTTGCTCACGTCAATATCGATATCATCATCCCGTATAGATGGAGGATATCCAAAGCAAGACAGCACTAGACGATCTAGGACATATAATGTCCAAAAGATGTTTTTCCGTTGCTCGTTGAACCGCTCAACGGTGGGTGGGTCCATTGTGACTAGATATGGCGGCAGGAATATCTCGTCTTTACGATGCAGGTTGATAGCTATAGCTGTGTGGGAAGCCATGCCAAGGATGCGCCAAACATTCAGATCCGACTCATATATCGCTACCGATGCAAGAAGTGTGAGAGCTTGGACGCAAGTCTATCATTGCCTGTAGTTAGCAGATATTGGCAAGGGCGACCTACTACATACCAGATCTTCATGAACCAGAATGTGGGGTATCTCCATCATCGCCATTTTTCTGTACCGTCTCCAAGCTGTGAGATCAGTCTTCTTGTATCCAAGGATGCCCGATAGATAGACAACAATGAAAAGCCTGAAACGACTGGCATAGTAATCGGAATTGGATAGACCTTCCTCCGAGTACACAAGCTTGGCATCATGTTCTAGTTGCTGAAAACTGGTCACTTGATGCGAGAACTTGTGATCTCCAGTGTAGCGCTTGACAAGCTCTATTGCGTCTTCAAAGGACAGTATGTTGAGTGACTGGACTCTCGTACTGAAAGGGGTCTCTGGGGCAGGGGTAACTTGTATCGAGTTGAACGTCGAGAGGTCCACTCGCAAGTGGTCATCAATAGTCTGTAACGGCAATGGCGTCATATACAGGAATGTCTCCGGATAACAGTGATTCAGTGGTGTGTGACGGACGACATGGGAAAAGACGTTGGGGATGGAAGATATTGTTGACTTTTGACGGCTTTGGCAAAGGAAGGATGCCTGATCGTCGGTTTCTGATAAGGGAGGAACAGAGGGCGGCTGGGGATGATATTGTCCCCGTGCGGGCAAAGCTTGCCCCGTCGGTATAGTCACTATGTCTGCCCATTGAGGATCAACCTTTATGACAATGTCCTCGAGCCATGCTATCCGATTCTTGAGAGAGCGGATCTCCCTTTATATCAATCTATTAGTATGGATAGCAAATATAGAACGGAACTCCTCACTCGATGAGACCCTGATCGTGGTTTTTGTTATATACTTGGCACTCGGCGTTTGCTCTCTCACATGCACCACATCTTGGAAGAGCTCGATTACACTGGGTGCGATCAGTCAGCACATCAAGCTTATCAAATAATCTACAGCATTACTCATAGATATCTTTCTCACCTTTCGTTTTCTGAGATGGCACCGAACGCAAGCTTGGGCTCGTGGTGCATATGCAGGAGGAGAGGGCCGGGCGTCTTCTAAAGATGTAGATGATAAGCTAGACATTGCTGTGGTGGGAGCTGGGAGATGGTGATAGACGACGGCGACAAGATGATCTAGCTATCAGCTGCGACAATACTGTATAGACATTGTCAGACTCAGTAATTTGAACCAAGCTCAATTTTTGGCAAATGGAGTGTGATGTAGAACATAAATACAGTCATGCACGCATCCTACTTGCAGAAAACGGGATCTTCATCAGCGAAAAGTCCGGAGACTTATTTAAAAGCTCCTATTTAGTTAATCGACCTGTGTGACTAATAAATGCAGTACGTAACAACGAATACCTTGGGGGAGTTGAGGATATTTTTATAATTCATTTCAAATTAGGTTTTTACCGTTTATCTTTTTCCTTGACATTTATTACTGTACGTACCAGCCGACGGTTCACTCCTAACTGCAAGCCTCCATCTTCTGCAGTCCCCTATACCTCTGCAGCATAGTTTCGGCATGTAAACACAGGCACTGATCTCGAATATTCAGGGCATCTTCAACTTGTCTCAAGACCGATGTATTCTTTACCTGAGTCGTTGGCTTGTGCGAGTCCAGCATAGCCAGCAATCATACTAAAGAAACAGATCTGGTTCTAAGAAAAGAATGGGAAATGATGGAAGCGTGAAGCATGCATATATATATATATAAATAGAGCCGGCAGAAACAGGGGAAATTGTCTAATACCAGGTATTTTTTAATGCTAAATTACCGAAAATTACTAAATAGTTCTGAAGTTCTTGTCCTGCAAGACCAAACATAAACGCCCAATAGTTTGGTTCATTATTACCTAGCACAGTGCCACCAATAGACTCGCTTTTGTCCCATGTATTTATGACCGCTGCCACTCTCTTCTTCGTTTGCTGTCGTACACAAGATATAAGACAGGTTTTCGTACAAAGCACCGTCTTTGCATGTTTGTCATACACAGATTCGCTACAAATTCTGTTTATCCTATAAATTCTGCTTATCTTTACAAATCCTACTTATCCTACAAGTTCTGCTTATCCTAGCTAGTAAAGGCATACTACCGGCATCGCACAGCTTATACAAAATAGCGGAAGAGAGGGTTCGAAGGTCCTGCACTCAAGACTTCAGTTGGGACATCGTTCGACGTCCAATTAACATTCTGAGCCTTGTTTCGTAGACGGTTCTGCCTTCCCATCCACAGACGCATGAATACAATAAGGGTGATGCCGAGAACTTCAAGACAAGCCGTGATAATAAGGGGGATCACATAGTGTGGAGCCCACTCGTCTCGAAAGATGTTGGACGATACCAAACCACCAGTGTTGGCAAGGAAGGTGAGCGACCCCACTCGGAATGCACGGCCATCTTCAGAAGGCTCATTGCACTGGTGCCAGCTGTGAAACAGGATGGATGGGGTGAAGGAGCCCATGCTGATCAGGAAGGTAGCAAAGTAAGCGGGACCTTTGACGGATACGGGCAAGGCGGCGAGGAGGATACACCCGATGGTCACAAGAGTGAGTGCAGAGACCAGATGGAAACCTCGTTCGCGGAAGTGGTCTGAAGAGTAGGCGGTGATGAAGAGAACGACGGTACCACAGGCATAGGGTGCCACTGTGAACAGGTTTGTCTTGACTGTGGAATAACCAAAGCGTCCAATAATCTGAGTAAGGAAGCTAGAGGCCAGCGTGGTGGCTGTACCGTAGCACACGGCAATAACGGCAAAGACATAGTACTTGGGGTCTTTGAGAGGCTTGAAAAATGTCTTGTTTTGGAGCTTGGTGCCGACAGCTTGAGAGCCATCACGGAGGCACCTGAGGCGAGCAATCTTCTTTTGACGATCGTTGAGGAAAGTCGCCTTGGCCGGGCTGATGGGTAGGAGAAAAAAAATGATGATGGAGCAAGCCACAGTAAAGCCCCCCTCGATACTGCTCTAGGATCAGCAATGGTCCCCAAAGATATTGAGTATAAAAACCAACAGGAAGAGAATCTGCCACCCTTTGAGAGATGATTCGAGTTGGAAAACCCCATAGCCAATAAGGCCCGAAAAGGCACCAGATAGTGCATTGCACGAGTAAAAGGCAGCAATCCGCTGGATATAGATGTAAGTTCAGCTTGAACTTCAGCGTGCAGACTTTAAAAAAGGCCACTTACCATACCAAGCTCTCCACGAGTGTAGAATGTGGTAAGGTAATAGATCAGGGTCCCAGCAAAAGGGGCTTCAAAGACGCCCAGTACTGCACACAATGAGTCAGTTGGTATAAACAAACAACACTGGTATCTCAGGGGAGCCAACTCACAGCCACGAACCGCAAGGCAGCCTGCATAATTGTTGACGGCTGCATTCACCATTGCCATCGTTCCCCACCCTAACATGATACCGGGAATGGTATAGCAAGGCCCAATCTTACGGGTAAGCCACAAGCCGGGAACGCCAAAAGCACATAGGCATGTAAAGTAGACACATAACATTGTTGAGTAACCATTATTGGGGAAGTTCAGATCCTCTACGAGACAGTCAGTGGCCAGTTGGATTTGTGTGTCATAGTTGACTGACCGGTCATGCCGGCTGACTTGGCATTTGACGCGTTGTTACGGTCAAGAGAATTGAAAAGATACGCCCACCATGCCAGAGGAAGGATGTGAAGATCGAATTTGCGGACGATGGCCTTGCTTTCTTCCTTGCTAATGCAATATCAGTTAAAGGTCGCGCGTATATGAGCATGATTGCTGATGCGACTTACGTGTAGTCATAGGAAGATAGATCAACGTCCTGGGGTTCCTCGACTTGGTGTTGTTCGGTCTCGAAGACCGTGGTGGTTATATCGAGGGCCTTTTCGTCGGCTTGAAGGTCGTTGCTGCCTTGATGTTTGATAGACATCTTAGATAGAGTACCCAGCAGGAACGACAATTGTAGAGCTCGATTTAGCGGAACTAGAGACAAATTATGAAGTTGGCGGCAACTCTGACGAGAGAGAGGGGAGGCGAAAAGGGGACAAGCTAGCTGTATTAGTAGTCGACAGACGGATGATTTGTCTCATGAGTTCGATTAAGTTAGCTTATTGCTCTTATCATGTGTTAAATGTTTGAGTATCGTTCATCTGTCAACCTTCGGCTTTTCACCCGTTTGGCTGCTCGTGAACATGATGGTGAGTGGACCTGGTGCTCGTCCTTGCTGTCGAGGCCGCTGGCGGTCCTTCGCCCGCTTCGCCGTGTGCGGGCGGCGCCGTGCCGCCTTAAAGCTTGCAATTTGCTTACGTAACTACTGCTTCCTTTCGGGTTGGACGCCGCTCGGCTGGGCTAGATCGCTCCTTGCTAATAAATGCATGATCATAAATGGAACGCTATTCGGGCCTGGCTATTCGGGCCTGGTCCGCCATCAAGCGGCTATTCCTTATACGGGCAGCCATAATTTTCCCTTCAGTACAGGATGTAGGAAATGACCCAACTGCGGTGCCGGTGCGCCGCCCTCTCGAACAGGGGCGATCAGTCGGCTGGCGCGATAACGACGGAAATCTGGCTTGGCTAGCTATATAAAAGTCAAGAAGCAGAGCCGGCCCTTGTCGACCCCATGTCATCCACTTTTCCTCTACAACCTCCTCCGCATTTTTATATTTTACGCCAACAATGTCCGACCCATCGCAAAGGATTTTAATCGTAGGCGCTGGGGTCTTTGGTCTCAGTACTGCTCTGTTCCTTGCTCGACGAGGTGTGTTTGGCGTATCTAAGGCGGATGAGTCTGCATGCTGACATTGTATCACTTAGGTTACAAAGACGTCACTGTCATTGATAGGATTTCATTGGAAGTCAACCAGTACCGCCCAGATGCTGGTTGTGACGGGGCTTCCGCCGATATCAACAAGGTCTTCCGAACAGGCTACGGCGTTCGCCACATGTGAGCTTTTAATGATCACATGCCACTGTGGAGCTAATGGGCCTCAATAGGTACGAGAAGCTCGCTTTTCAAGCTCTTCCCGTTTGGCAAGAATGGAATGCGACTATCAGGAACTCCTCTCCTGAGGAGTTGCCCACCGGTCTTACTCCTGACGATGATCTGCTCGTTCAGTGCGGGGTGATGCGTCTGGGAGAAGGCAAAGAGCTTGACGATTACCATGCGCAATGCTTACAGGGAGCCATTGAGGAGGGACACCGGGACGACGTCTATCTCATCGTGAGTCCAAACGTCTTTTCGTAGTTACGCCTCAGTGTGCTGACGCGACCTCAGAATGATGCCCATGACTTGGCTCGAGCAGCTCAGAAGGACAAAAATTCTCCCGGGATGCATTGGGCCTCCAAGCTTCAACGTTACGGAGTATTAATAGGGGGCAATATCCACGGTATGCTTGATATGGAAGGCGGTTTTACTCGAGCCGATAAGGTACGTTATGTAGCACGCTTCTTTTGCAAAACATGGTTCTACATTGGCTGATTTCGTACCCTAGTCTTGTCTTTATGCCCTGCACCTTTGCAAGAAGGCCGGAGTCAAATTCATCCTTGACCAGAAAAACGGTGCATTCGACAAATTCATCCATGAAGGTAAGACTATACTGGGTGTAGTTACCAAGGATGGCAAAGAGCATCGAGCAGACAAGACCATTGTCGCTGCTGGAGGGTGGACCGCTTCTATTGTTCCAGAGGTCAGCAGTCTGCTTGAAACCACCGCCGGTTCTCTGTGTTTTATCGATATCCCGGAAA
Source organism: Cryptococcus deneoformans JEC21 (assembly GCF_000091045.1). Classification (NCBI taxonomy): domain Eukaryota; kingdom Fungi; phylum Basidiomycota; class Tremellomycetes; order Tremellales; family Cryptococcaceae; genus Cryptococcus; species Cryptococcus deneoformans. The sequence goes on from NC_006683.1 coordinate 11,887, forward strand.
ACCGTCCCGACCTTCGCAAGAAATATAGCCCTGCTGAATTCTGTGGCTGGAGCTTGAAACTAAAGGCCGACCCGGGAGATCATGAGTAAGTTCGAGTCATACGTGCTTGCTTCTCCATAAGCTGAATTTGCTTTAGGGGCTCTTACAGGTCTATGGGTGGTTTCGTAAGTTGCATGTCCTATGCCATGTTAAAGAGACTTTGCTAATGCCCCTTCTAGCCTGCAGACCCCAATGGCCGACTCAAGTTCGGCTTCCGAGCTACTAAATTTACCAATTACGAGACCCTTCCAAACGGGCAGTGAGTGACTGGCCATTCTATCAATTCCAAATGGCGCTTACGATCATCCTTATCCTACAGGAAAATTTCCGTCCCCCGCACTGCCTTTACCGAGAAAAATATAGACAACATCCCCAAGAAGGCCTTGGATGCGATCAAGAGCAACATCATGGCCTTGTATCCCGATCTCGCCGAGTTTGGGCTGACTGGTACGAGGGTGAGTAGTTGGAACATGGTAGATCTGACGATGGCTGACATCCGGCTAGATGTGCTGGTACACAGACTCCATTGACTGCCATTTCCTTGCTGACTATGTGCCTGATACGAACGAATCCTTGTTTGTGAGTATACATCTTAAGCTGTTAATGATCGGGCCATTAACATGCTAGATAGATCGCTAGCGGAGGCTCAGGTCATGGATTCAAGTTCTTGCCCATTTTTGGAGAGGTAAGTGCGATGTCCGACCATTTATAGATCCTGCTGATCCCTTTGCCCTTTAGAATTTCGTCAATCAACTCGAAAAGAAAGGAGATGAGTTTACCCAGTACTGGAAGTGGCGCAGCGCAATTCCCGGAGAAAGTGCCAATGGCCTTGAGGAAGGACCAGATGGTCCCAGAACTTTGGATAAGGCTGCTTTGGCTACACGGGCGGATTGGAAGTTTGATACGGATAGGATAGTTGACAAGCCTGCCACGTGCAGGGCGGATTGCAAGTTTGATACCGATGGGGTCGTTGACAAGCTTGCGGAGTGCACTGTGTAAAACTGGTACCTTTGGCGGGAACATACCAAATTTGTAGAATTACATCCTCGATGAAAACATATCTGAAAAAGCAATTGTGGTTTGTAATGGAGATTTTAATGGGTGGCTGAGCAAACCATATCTGCTTAGTCGGATCTAATCACGGTTCCTAGTTTCCTTATCCGCAATTGAGAGGCACGAATGACGTTTCGGCTTTCGTCCTTCGTTCTTTCTCTTCTCGGCTTCTGACATGTTTAGAATAATTTTAGCGCCATTTCCATCCATCTTCGCCTCTTTATTAGCCGTCTCCTTATCTCCGTCTAAGCGACATGTCCAACCTCCACCCAATAAACGCCGCACGCTCTCTTCCCTCTCAATCCTCCGAGAATGTCGTAGCGTCCATGGACTTCCCGCCGCCTACTTACCGCATGGGCAGTCTTCATCAAATGTGCGGCCCGTCTCGGCCTCCTGAAAGGTCCAAGCACCCAAGGATTACAGCCGCCTTCTTTCCGGGCAACACGTAAGATCGCCACTGAAACCATCCTACGTTTGTCCGTCGGCTATCTGTTCTACTGCTAAGTTGCCCTGGAGCTATTATATAGAGGGAGGAATTCGAAGTAGGAGATATTTACGTGTGGAGAGGATAAGTCTTAGCGAAAGTAGATTAAGAATTAAGGGAGAACGAATAGATGGCACATTGGTAACGAAGTCTACCTACTTGGTATCGTCTATATACCTTTGCTATCCCGTCCGTCCAGCGGACCCGCACTACAAACAATACGAACCTACGTGCATGTCTACGTACAGCGGAATCTGTCCGTCGTCCTCGTCTCCCAACCCATCCCCCGTGATCTGTCCATCCCCTGTCAAACCGCTTGTGTAAATGGTTTAAGTCAAGCTGGCCTGATCTCTCTAAACACTTGAAACCTGCATAGATAATCGCAGATACAACACTGCACTAACTTGACACACGAAATACATGTAACCGAGTCAACCTCCGATAAATTAATGACAAGGATTATATAATTATAAATGTTCCATACCAAAAAAAAATACTATACAGACTTGCGATATGTGCTCATTTTCACCCCATGACTATGAGGCCTGATAGAGGGCAGGACCAGCGACGACGTAATCGTTGATGAGCGAGAGGTTGAAGGGAGTGACATGGAGAGGGTTCGAAACGATAACGACGAAGGACGTTCCGTTGACGATCTGGTCGTTGGGGGTCTCTTCAAAGACGGTTGCGTTGGGCTGGATGGTAGTGCCGGTCATGTTGGAAGTGACGTTAAGAGGAGTGTAGGTAGTGTTCTGATACAGATGGAGTGCTCCGAGTCAGCTGCTGTTGCAACGAGTAGACGGTTGTTGAAGGCGACTTACAAGCTGTGAAATCCATCCGACATAAAGGTCGGTAGTGTTGGTAAGGTTAACCTGAGCTCCTACCTTGGTCGACTGGTTGTAAGGCCCGACGACGGATCCTGGAGCCTCCCAAGATAGCTCAACCTGCATTCCAGGGTACGAGAGTGCAGTTCGATTGTGTGTGATAGCTGGAGAGAAACAAATCATTCGTCAGGCACTCAAAAGTCATTAATACAATGCGCAATACTAACCAGGACCTCCGCTGGGGTAAGGTTCCGATTGAAAGCCAACATCAATGCCAGAAGGTCCGTTGACGACTTCGAGGGTAGGGAAGATCTGTTGGGAAAAAGCATTAGCCTCAGGGGGAAGAAAGGACGCAAATAAGACTGCGGACCAAACACTCACGTTCCACTCAAGAGGCTTATTCTCCGAAGGGCAAGAAGTGATGTAGCGGGAGAGCAAAGTCCAGGCAAAGTTTTGAGGAACTCCAACCTCAAAGTAGACAGGCATAGGGAACAAGCCCTCGAACTGACGGAAGATCATCCTACGTTCAAGCGTGCGTCAAGACTCTAGGGCACGGACGGAAGATCAAAGAAGGAAAGAACTTACTGTTGCCTGGCCTCGGTCGTAATGGACTGAAGGAGGAGCTGAGCAGCGGGCCTGGAGTCCAAGTGAGGAAGGAAACCATAGACTCCAGACTCTCCCCAACCTTGATTGAAAACGGTGATTGTCAGTACACTGTTTTAAGAATGTGTTGCGAGACACGTCTACTTACGAGTGAGGCGCTGACAGAAGTCGATGTACTCGGGAACAGTCTCGAATGCCGACGAGTAGTTGTACGTGCATTGCTTGGGAGCTCCAGAAGCACCAAGCATGTTGGAAATCAAAGTGGCGTGGCCAACCTCCTGATCGGCCATGAACTCAATGAGCGATCGCTGCTCTGCGTTGATACCATACTGCTCAAACTCAGCATCAGAGAATCGAACAAGACCGTAATGCTATCAGAGGCGAAAGATTAAGTTAGTAAACAATGTTCGATCCTTTTTTTTTTTAAAAAAAAGGTAAGACGCCGGTTGCTTACGAAAAGATCGAGCTCAATCCACTCCTGGTGGAGAGCGAGGGCCAGTGACTGGTAGTCAAAATCTGAATCAGGAGCGTAGACGGGAGCAGGAGAATCGGCAGTGGTATTGATTCCACCCTGAGGAGGGGGGGAAGCAGTAAGATTGCCAGTTGGGGCAGCGCCAACGAGCGCCGAGGCAAGGGCAAATACAGAAGCAAGTACTGGCGCGGAAAGCATCTTATGAAGGGAGAAGCGGGAGTGGTGGATGGGAGCCCGAAGTAAATCTGGTTGAATATATATCGATCCTTGAAGAGAGGAGTGTCCGATGACGAGCGTTCATGGGAACCAGAGAGAGCGTCATAGCGGACGGAAATCGATAGGTGAATTTTGGTCGAAAAATATCTTCACGCGCTCGTATGACAGTCTTGTATCCGAGTTGTATGACGTTGCTTTAGCATGTGATGGAACATGTAGTGATCCAGTATGACGATGTTGAAGGCCATACTAGTGGCTCATTACATGAAAGTACGTAGTGAAGCGAAATGTATATTTTTTAGTGGAGATGCCGCACGGCGGATCTTTTTATTTATTTTAGTGTTTCGCGCGATAGGGTTAATTTCTACCAGCTCTTATTTTAACCCGGTGCCTGGCTTGAGTTTGGATTCTGGATTCTCTGGAATCATGATATGGCATGACTTACGTACGTATCACACTCCAAAAATCTTGCCCACTGGGATGATATGCCCGTCCCTAGGCTTTTTTATGGGTACTTATCTAGCCTCTTCTAGTACGACAGGTATAAACCTCTACCGCAGGCGAAGCAGGGTACTTGCATTTCCTCGTCGGCCATCCCGATATCAACATCCTAACCTTCGACGCTGTGGCCCGAACCCCTTACATCCGCTCCTCCTTCCTCGCCAACATCATCTCCCACCCCCACATATTCCGTTCTCCCAAAATACCCCTCCAGCCCTCACGTCGCCCTTCCTTCCCCAACCCATGACCCCCTTCATCTGCCTACTCTCTCAAGCAACAATCTTCACAAAGCGGGGTATCCAGCACTACATCACCCTCACCCAAAGCCTAGCGTCCCTCGGTGTGGAGACATGGTTCAAACCGGAGTTTGCGAGCTGGTACACTGCACAACCTTTTACCGGAGGAGGCGCAGAAAAGGGATAGGGATATGGCCAAGCAGCAGCGGGCAAAGTTCTTGTTGAAAGTAAATAATCAGTGGAAGGAGAAATTGGAGCCGCATGAGAGATTTAGCGGGCACTTGCTGGAGGAGCCGTTTGGAGGATGTGTACCAGTGGCTGTATGCGCATTGGCAATAGGAGAAGAAGCAGGTGAGTGGTTGGTGTTTGGGGTTCATCGTTGGAGGTAAGCTAACAACATCACAGGCGAGAACTCCCTACCAACGTTCCCTCTGGAGATATCTTCGTATCCTACTTTTTGACGGGGATGCCGCTTTCGACGGGGAACCCTTATCGACCTTTTAACTGCGAAGTCAGACTAACTGATCTATCAGGTCAAGCGCCCATCCAGCAACATGAGACCTGCCAGCACTACACCTCAACCCGGGCGGCTTTCGTGGAGTGGTATGAGGAATCAAAGGCGATTAGGATGGGGTGTGCGAGGGGGACTGTTCGGCCTGATCCAAGTGGGTTTGTAGTGGGTTGGGAAAGTGTAAAAGCCGCCCCATGTTGTTTACGGACTGGGTGGGGCAGGAGCTGAGGACAAGTCTTGGTGAGTGAGCTACCCAAGGACGCTCTAGAATGGCGAAACAATTATCCCATTCATCATTACTCTGAGACCCATCTAGTATCGGCTAGACAAAAGCCTACAAACGATGCCAAAGTTCGATATCGATCCTCTCTATCTCGAGTAGCCCGTTTAGAATGAGATTCCGTCTCTCAGCAAGTCTTTGTTGATCGGCAGAGTGGTCCCACATTTATTTTCCTTTGTCTTCCTCTTGAGATGTCTGCATTATAAGCTCTACATCATGTATATATGATCTATCATAGTGGGAGGCATGATGCCGTTATGCAGTGTTTGCGCGAAAGGAAGGCAAGGGCCGGGACACTCCCTATCCGCACCACGCGAACTGCACGTGGCTGGAATTACCTAATCAGGAAAACCCCGTGTCTAGAGGCAAACAAGACCAGGGGTGTTGTTATATGTTACATATTATGCATTCTACTCTATCCTCTCCATCCGCCCTCCATCCATCCCAGCAGCTTATTGTGAGTCCTACAGTCCTTCCTTTCTCAGTGATCCGCCCGAAGCGAACGTCTGTGCGGCTGAAGGGGAGTCACGACTCGGAAGCCAAACACGGGGCCGAGGGGAAAAACATCCCAAACAGGAAAGAACCCAAGATGGGTAATTCGCAGAGTTATATCTTATCGCTTCGCGTCCTTCAAATGTTATCCACTATCCATTCGCTATACCCGTATACTCCTTCCTGTTCGCGAGTCACAACACAGAGGAAATCATAGGCTCACCACATCCACCCTATTCCAATTGTCATTGGCTGGCCCTACGCGGGAGCTGAAGTAGTAACTCAGATCCGAATCAGCTGAAGGTGCAACCAAACATCCAACATCTCCTATCTCCACTCCTTGCCTTGTTGTATTGCTTTAAGCATCTCATGCTGACCACGTGATAGTGCCACAAATATATCAGTAACGAGACAATCACTGTATCCAACATCCTCCAGTCTGGCGCAGGGGAACTGTAACATCTAGTTCGCTTCTGGTTTCACCTCCCCCGGAGTATCCCATCCAACCGACTCGACCAGAAAATGGAGGATTCCTATTCACCCCGCATTCGTACGCCTCATATGAATCATCTTCACCCTTCTCATCCTGCCCACCAGCATTCACATTCGCCGAGAACTGTGTCGATAACGATGGAGGACTACATTGCGGACGATAATGATAGAGGAGATGGATTGGGTATGGGTGAAATGGGTATGGGAAGTGGTTTTGGAGAAGGAGATTTCGGAGAAGGAATGGGAATTGATATGGATTTTGCCAGTAAGTCAGGTTGCGGTTTACTTGCGGAGCGAAGCGACATGGGGAGGAGACCGTTCTTGGAACTGGTTGAGAGGCGGATGTCGCATACTCCTGTATGGCGACAAGCGAGAAACAGGTGTCGTGATGGAAGAAATTAGCAAAAAGTACCAGCTAACTCATCTTTCACAGCGTCCGCTCTTACTCCCACTTTATCACAACACTCGCTCTCTCGCCCTCCGACTAGTCACAGTCTTGCCGATGCTCCTTCAAGCGGTGGTCTCAATTCATCCGCTTTACCTTCCAGTGGGGGGATGAGTGGCACTATGCCATCGATCGGATACGGCGCTCAGCAACATCAGCATCGGCATCCTCAGGCGCAGCAACAACATCAACATCACGCTCATCAGTCTCAGCAGCAACAGCATCCTTCCCAACCTCATCCCACCTCCCAATCAAACCAACAAAGCCACCCACACGCGCATCATCAAGCGTATTCTCAGCCACACGCCCACACCCATACCGACCATATGCAGTCCATGCACCCTAATAGTGGAATGGACATGTTCCAGTCAGAGACGGGTTTAGAAGATGAAGACGATGAAGAAGGTATGTATCTATCTCGAATTTTATTGTGTTGGCTGAACCTTGACTTTCGGATTACAGATACTCGAGCCAAACGTCCCCGCCCAAACACTTCCCAACCCTTCCATGCCTCCCGCGCACCTTCTCATCCTCACTCTAATTCCAATTCCCATTCTCACGACCCCGATGCGGAAAACGATAATGATAACGACAACGATGTTTCCGACAAGGACGAACCCCAACGACGTAAAATCAAGATTGAATACATACCTGACAAGTCTCGTCGACATATCACGTTTTCGAAGCGGAAGGCGGGTATCATGAAGAAGGCGTATGAGCTGTCGATTTTGACAGGAACGCAAGTGTTGTTATTGGTGGTATCTGAGACTGGGCTAGTCTACACATTCACGACGAACAAGTTGCAGCCTTTGGTGCAGAAGTCGGAGGGCAAGAATCTTATCCAAGTACGTTCTTTCATCTTTTTCCCTCTTTGTCGCAATACCTTTTATTGACATGGTCCTTTTCTTCTCCAATAGGCATGTCTCAACGCTCCTGATGGTTTCGGTCCCGACGGCGAACCTGTCGGACCCATGTCCGCTACGAAGTCGAAGAATGGTGGCTTGGCGATACGACCTCACAAGTTACCTGCTGGAGCAAGCGCGGCAATGGCGAAGAGTCAGGCCTTGTCAGCCGAGCAGAATGCCGCCCAGCTTCAAGCTCATGCCCAAACACAAGCTCAGGCGGCACAAGCCCATGCCCAAGCTCAAGCGCAGGTGCAAATGCAGGTGTCAGCCGCAGCACAGGCTCAAGCAACTGCTCAAGTTCAAGCTCACGCGGCGGCTAAAGCAGCCCAAGCCCAAAGACAACAAGCTCAGATACAATCTCATGTCCAGAATCAGAACTCTTCTCCGAATCCGAACCAGCCTGAGCTCAGTCGTCGAGAGCAACAACTGAAATCACTCTCAGCGCTCGGTATATCCGCGACACCCCCTACGACTTTGTCTACTCTTCCTCCATCCTCGGCTTCGATACCTTCGTTACCTTCTTTACCTGGATCGGGCTCAATGGGTTCTGTAACGCAAGTTCCGCCTATGACTTCGTCTGGGCAAGGAGGAGGTATGGGGAGGACCCCAACGCCAAGCCAACTGCATACGCCTACAATGGGACATGGGCCACTCGGTCAAGGTATTTCAACGCCTGTTACACCTCGCGCCAACGCCAATATGGCCGCAAACTCCAACAAAAACAACTTGGCCAATGCCAACCACTCGGTATCCGTATCATCCCCCGCTAATCGACCAAAGAAGCGGCTCCCTTCCCGCCGACGTCAAGCTTCTACCTCTTCAGCAGTCGGCGAGATGGGCATAAAGTTGGAGCAAGGAATGGATATACCGCCCGTGCCGAATTTGCCTGCTGAATATGTAGGATCCGGCCAGGCGAATGGGTCGTCACCTGGTGCTAGCGGATCATCTACTGGTAAAGGCCTCAGCGGAAAAGGAAAGGCCCAAGGTTTGGGTATAGGTATTGGTGTAAGCTCCCCTAGGATCGCGAGCTCTTCCGGTGCAGCGAGCCCCAAACTGGGATCAGGGGTAGGGGTGATGACCGGCACAATTGCGCAGAGGAGAGCGGAAGCGTCCGCGGCAAGGCTGGAGAGGATGGGTGGGGAGATCGATTCAGAGATGGGCGCTCAACATAGTCAGCATGGTCATCAACATCAACAACACCAGTATCATCACCAGCAAAATTCGCCTTTATCCCCTATGTCAGTCTCGACATTCCATTATCCTCCTGAATACCGCCATCCCTCTTCTCATGCGCATAGCTACGCCCGCACTCTTCACCATTATCCTCATGCTGAGCACGGTCATCTTCAACCCCAGGCAGTCTCTGCTACCCAAGCACAAGCTCAAGCAGACGTGGAGAATGCCTACTACTACGGCACTCGTTCACCAAATTCGCAATCGCTCTCTGCAGCTGGTCTGGGCGACATGCGCCACATAAGTGACATGAACGATATGGGAGAGATGGGTGATTTGCGAGATATGAGGGAGATACGAGATATCCGCAATATGGGAGATATGGGCGATATGGGTGACATGGGTAATCTGGGTAGTATAAGCGACATGGGTGATATGGGTGATATGGGCGATATGGGCCACTTGCGTGAGATGGATGGCATGGATATGGAGATAGGAATGTTTGGCTCAGGTGAAGAGAGGGCAGGGAGGGAAGGAGGGAGGTTGATGGGTATTGGGATGTAAATCGTGGTGTCGAAAGAAGAGAACCGGGCGAACGCCACGAAGAATCGGTTGTTTCCCCTTTCGTGAGTACTTTAGGGTCCGCTCAATCTTACTCTGTTCTGCAACATCATCTAGCTAACTGGTCTCCTATGATAGCATCTTTTTGGCAAGGCTATTCTATCCGTTGGACAATAACAACTTTCTTCCTTTGCGTCTTTTTTCTTTTTTATCTTTGTGCTCTTTCTTTATATTCTCGCTATCACTTTAATGTGTTTGACTATCTCAACTTTTCGAGTTCATCTAACTGCAGTTATCAAGACAGTACCATGTAGAGGTTGTTCGAAAGAGTCCTTGGTGCGGGGAAAGTGGGAAGACAAATCAGTGTATTACTGTTCCTTATGAGTCTCATTATTTTTATATGATATGTTTGCTTAATGTGTGTGCGAAAATGAATATGCTTCTTTCTCATTTCGAACGTGACACAAATAAATCGTGATTCAGACGTAAGATTCATAGTAGTAGTGGAGATACTCGATATGATTACATTAAATTTTTTCCATTTCAACTGTTATCTCACTTAGCTCGTCTCACCAGCACCACCACCTCCAGCACCGCTGCCTGCCCCTCCTCCTCGTCCTCCACGCCCTCCCCTTGTCGCAGCCGCACCTCTTGGTCGCTTTAATAACCTCCCTCCCCTCTCTCCAGAACCTACCGCAGGTGAAGCGCTCCCAGCAGCAGCAGTCTGTGTGTTCTCGTTGGTAGTAATCTCTCCGTCTTCGGGTAAAGGACGCTTTGTGCCACTGGGTTCGGCTGTAGCTGGCGGTGTAGCGGCGGCAAGGGTAGCATTGACAGCTATTGCAGAACATGAGCAATGAAGAAGGGACCTCCAATACAAATAAAGTACTCACCACTCAATACAGGATTCGGTCGTCCTGTCGCTCCGCCTCGTCCCCTGGTCGCTGTTCCTCTTCCTCGGCCCCTCGTCGCTGTAACCTTTGCCGCCGCGGCGCCTTGAGCCGATCCCTCTTCCTGCTTCACTTCTTCTGTAGCTCCAGCCGGCGCCGCACTCTCAGCGGTCGCAGCAGCAGCCGATGTAGCCTCTCCCAGCTTCTTTTCCACTTCGGTCTTCTGTCTCTCCAAAGTTTTTCTCGAAATTTCCGCCGTCTTTACTTGCCTCTCAAGCGCCTTGATCTTGTTCTTGAGTTCCTCAACCTGCCCCTTGAGCTGCTTGATCTCCTCTTCCAATGCGGTCTTTTCGGCTTGGACAGCCTCGGCGACACGAGTTTCGAAAGTCGCTTCAAGCTCGGCAGTCTTCTTGGCGGTAGCTTCGGCGTCTATAACAGGTGTAGCAGGAGCGGGCGCGGAGGCAGTCGTAGATTGGGGTGCAAAAGTGGAGGCGGCAGCAGCGGCAGCGGTAGCAGCAGCAGTGGTAGCTTCTTCGAGGTCCTTGGCGAATTTGGATTGAAGCTCTGCCTCTCGCGCGGCGACTGCAGCCTTGACAGCTTCATCAATCTGCTCTTGAGAAGGCTTTGTCTCTTCAGTAGCAGTGGCGGTTGTGGTTGCGGCAGTGATTCCGGTAACAGGACCAACAGCAGCATCGGCCGGTGCAGCGGAATTGGCGTTGATGTTTGCCGCTGCGGACTCGAGCTCAGTAAGTTTCCCTTCCAATTCTGAAACCTTGGCTTGCAGACTCTCGACACTCGTTTGGGTCATTTGTTTCTCCGAAATGAGTGCGTCAATTCTTGCCTTCATCTGTGCGTTTACGCGGTTCACTCGAGCGACATTGTTCTCATAGCGTTCGTCTCGCTCTTTGTCCTCTTGTGCGGCGGTGGCCTTGAGAGTTTCGAGGTCCTTTTCGGCCTGGGCGAGCTTTTCAGCAAGTTGGTTTTTCTCGTTTTGGAGCTCGGTCTAGAAAAAAGCGATATCAGCAATGCGATGTCTCGTGGCGGCAAAATGGATGTAGGGGAACTCACCAAGGCGGTGCTATCAGCCTGAGCTTGACCCTGCGCCTGTCCTTCCGTCTTCTGAGTGTTCGCCAACTCGGTCTGCAACCTCTGCACAGTTCCCTCCGCCTCCTCCACTTTCTTCTTCAACGTCTGCACCTCCTCCTCTGCTGCTTTCACCTTCTTCTCCGCTTCCTCCACCTTCCTTTCCCTCTCAGTAACCGCCTCCATATGAGTCTTGGCAGTATTTCCAATCTGCTCGTTCAGAGTATCCACGCGGCGCTTCCAGTTGAGTCCGATACGAAGTCTGTTCTCAGAGTCCGCCTTGGCCTTCTCGTAATCGGCTTGAACTTTGGCGAGCTCTTCGGCGCGAGCGGCAGCGAGGGCGGAGGCAGCCTCCTTTTCGGCCCGGAGAGAGGTGGTGGCAGCGTCGAGGCGGGATTCGAAATCTTGAGACTTTTTTTCGGCTTCGCGAGTGGCAGCTCGAGCTTGTTCAATTTGCTCACGAAGAGCCGTCCTATTCATAATGTCAGCTTTGTAAAAAAAATAAATGGTCAAAAGCGAATAACGAGGAGAAACTTACGCTTCACGTTGTACCTCCTCGATTCGCTTCTCCAGCCCCTCTTTCTCCTCAACCCTACTCTTCTCGGCCTCGTTCGCAACATTCTGAAGGTTGTCAGTCAACTGCTGAAGCTTGACGCGTTCGGCTTGTACTTGTGCAAAGTCGGATTGCAAACGAGCCTCGACGCTCTATTCCCACCAAGGCGCGAAAAATCGATGATCAGTTTTATTCCCAATGGAAGGTGAAAGGGTGGGAGGGGAAGGGATGGAAGGGGATCTCATAGGCGTACCTTCCACTGATCCTTCTCGGCACGGAGCATGGCAGCTTCATTCCTCAACCTATCAGATTCCGCTTGTCGAGCCGCAACTTGCTCGAGCGCCTATCAAGCGACCAATGCCAATCAGCATTTACCCCATATCTCAAATGACGTGAAGTTGGGAAACGAAAAAGGGAACTTGGACGCACCGCTCGCTGCTCATTATAAGCCTGGGCGACAGCACCCTGCAACTGCCTCAACTGCGTCTCAAGCCCCGCAAACTCTGTCTTTTGCTGTTGACTCGCTTCGGTAAGCGCCTTGGCTTGTTCTATCATTCGGCAAATAAGAAAGAGTCGGGTCATCAGTACATCTTATTCTTTTGGTCGTCGACAAAAATGAGAATTGAATTGGAGTCAGGCACTTACCTTCAAGCAACCCGACCTTGGCCTCTGCCCTAGCCTTCTCCACATCAGCCCTCGCCGCTTCCTCCATCTTCTTCCTAATCTCCTTCCTCGCTTCCTCCAAATCGCCATGAGCCTTTTCTTTAAGGACATCCAACTCTGCTTGGAGGGTAGCGAGTTGCTGGTTCGACGACGTTTCGGTATCTTCATCCAAAGGCCCGTGACCGTGCTGGGTACCGTGGGCGCCAGGATAACCAGAAGAAGCGGAGATAGACCATCGAAGGCCTTCACCCTTTGAGAGCAACTTGGAGAACAAATCCCTCTCCCTCGTAACGTCTCCCACCCTCTTTTGGGCATCCAACAAATCCTTATGAAGCTTCTTTATCATCTCCGTAGCCTCATCCAGCGTCCTACCCGTCACCTCATCCTCCTCCTCCCCTTCTGCCCTCGCAATTTCCCGCTCATCAAGCTTCTTCATCAGACTCCTCGTAATCTTCAAGAGACGTTGATTCTGCTCTTGCAGTGAGCGGATAGAGCGGAATTCGACAAGATGGTCGGTGATGATATCCCCAGTCGGACCCACTTCGGCATCACCGTCCATAGGGACAGAAGCGAGTGATGGGTCATCCTTGATGGCAATCTGGCGGAGGAGTGTTTTGACTTGTCGAGAAAGGTCGTCAACCGAAGATTGGAGGGAAGAAACTTCAGAGGTATGGTGGGTAGATGCTGCTTGAAGAGATTTTACTTCATTTTGGAGGGCGTCCCGCGTGGAAATGACAGAGGCAAGTTCGGAGGCGAGGGCATTGGCGCGTTCGATGGCGCGAGCGTGTTCGGCCGCTTGCTCATCGAGGATGGGTTTCTGTCAAGTTGTAAATTAATTTAGTCCCTGCTTAGTGACCTATCAAAAGAAAAAAGATTTGAACCCACTTTTTCATTGAGCTCCTGGCTAATTTCATCCAGCAAATTTGTCAACCTCTCCACCTCCCCTTCTGCCGCTTGCAATCTACTCTCCTGAATCGTAAAGTCCGTATACAACTGTGTATAACTCTTCCCATCTTTTCTCATCTCCCCTACCACCGCCGCTGAAGCACTCACATAACCTCCTCTACCCTCCGCCATGTCAAGTCTATCTGCAATATTCTTCAACTCGCCCATCTTTTTCTCCACCTCCTTCCTCATCCTCTCCTCCTTCTTCACCTTGGCTTCCCAATTCTTTTCTCTCTCTTCGTGAGCTGACGCCATATTTTCCAGCTCCGCCTCTCTCTCAAGCACAGTCGATCTCGCCTCATCCAACCGGCGTTCGAGAAGACGGTTGGCTTCTTCCATCGCAAGCACATCAACAGCAACAGCGGCCTTGTTGGCAGCGGCAGTGGAAGTGAGAGTTGCAATAGAAGCGTGGGCCTCGGCTAAACGGGAAGACTGGTCGTTGTATGCACGCTGAAGGGAGCGATGGGACTGTTCAAGTGTGTTGAGTCGGGTGAGGAGAGATTCATTTTCGGCTCGGAATTTACTTTGATCAGATTGCTACATGTCTCATCAGCTCTCTTCCCTTTCACATCTGCTTTGGCGTAATCAGAAGAGCAAACTTACAGCTTCAGCGCGGTACTTGCCGAACCGCTCTTCAACCTCCGAAACAGCCTTGCTCAGAGAGATAATCTCAGCACGAGCGCTTTCCAAAGCTTGAATGCTTCTCTTCTCGTTAAACTAAGTAGAAATCAGGCATCGTCAGCAGGGATGGTCAGCGGTTTAAGTAGAGACGCAAAAACGAACTTTGGCAGTCTCAGTGATCATCCTCAACTCGGAGACTTCAACATCGAGATGCGCAATCTTTTGGGCAGCATCCGTCTTGGCCGATCTCAAAGCGTACAATTCCTCTACAGAAACGGAATCAGTTCGATTACTTTGTGAGCTTCAGGATGATACTTACGGATATTCTTGTTTGATCGCTGGTGCAGCCTTTCAGCTTCTTCGTATAATTCCTTCTTCTCCCTCTCTATCGAATCTAAACGGGTCTGCAACACTGAAAGTTCGGAAGTGGTTTTGTGATGGGATGATTGAAGGTTTGAAAGCTGCGTGCGGAGCTGATTCGAGGCAGCCACTAAGCGAAATATTATCAGTGACCTTGACTTGCCTAGCACACGAGTAGAGCATGAACAAAAAACCTACCCGCTCCATCTCTCTCCCCAACCACCCCTTCCTTCTCCGTACTCAGCTTCCCGACTTGCTCCTCCAGCTCTCTGACTCTTTTATGTGCATCCGCTAGAGCCTGTTCTTGCTCAATCTGTTGTCGGATATCATCCGGAAGAGGTACAGCCTGTGTAATGTCTGTTTGAGGTGCTGTGGATGGGAGTGTTTCGCCCTGTTGCGCGGCGGCAAGCTGTGGAGGAGGTTGCTGTGGGAGTTGTGTGGACTGCCCTGGTTGATCAGGGTTATCCTGGTGTGTTTGTCCCTCTGACATTGCTGAGAGACGAGGGTGGTTCTCTGGTGATGAGAATAACCTATGCATCGGAAGAAGACGAGCAAGTGAGCGTTTGTTGGGCCGCACCTCAGTTGCTTTTCCTCCTATTTACGTAACATTTTTCCCCATGATGTCACGACTTGTCACATTGCGAGTGCTTCCCGAAAACCCCCTTTGTTTTCCATTTCCCCCCCCATATATTCCTTGCTTTCGCTGACTACTCACGATGTCCAGTCTACCCAACCAATCCCTCCCGGCAGAACCGCAACCTGGCGTAGAGGAAGTCCTCGACAAATTCCAGAAGCTCGGAGAAGAAGCCGTCGAGGAAGATGCCGGTGAAGATGATGCCGATGCCGCTGAGGAGGGTGTTGATGGGGAGGATGGCGATGAACAGCCTGAGGATGGTGAGGGAGGGGAAGGTCTTGGAGACAAGAAGAAGAAAAAGAAGAAGAAGAAGAAGGGAAAGGCTAGCAAAGCTGTCGAAAAGCTCAAGTTCGTGTCTTTTGTATTTCCTTCTTTCCCATCATCTCTGACTTCGCGTCGTGTAGGACTATCGCTACAGGTCAAGCCCCTCAGGAAGTCATCAATGCTGTAAGAGGGCAGATGGATTCCTCTGATAGCAAGGCCGCTACCGACGGTAAGTTTTGTCGTCCCAGTCCATCCCATCTCGACTTGTCCCATCCAATTTTCAAGACTGACAAAAAAGACGGGCTGTAGAGGAGATTCGACGTGCTTTGAAAGCGGCGGATTTGATGAAGATCCTTGATGGTAAAATAGCTTTGGGCAATAAGTCTGGTACCAAGAACCTCGGCGAGCACAAGGTAGGCACTCTTTCCCCGACCTCAGACCATTACCGTTTCATCTGCTGTTTCAAGCACTTACGCCTCTCAATAGTTTTGGAAGACCCAGCCCGTTCCTCAGATCACCGGTTCCGGCGCTCCAGCTCCTATTGAAGAAGGCCCTATCGACGATCCCAAAACCCCCGCAGACGTCAGACAAGAACCTGGGGTTTTACCCGCTGGATTCGAATGGAGCACTATCGATATCAATGACGAGGAGCAAGTAAGTTTCTGCCTCAATCTTTCGTGTCTTTTATGATACCGTTAACTGCAGCTCATTCATATCCTTTTACTCAGAGTAAAGAAGTTTACGTCCTGTTATGCGAAAATTATGTAGAGGATGACGATGCCATGTTCCGATTTAACTACTCTAGAGAATTCTTACTCTGGTACGTGTATACTAAATCAGCAAGCCAGCTTTTACGCTCGCTAATATCCTTGTTCAGGGCACTTACCGCTCCAGGATACTTGCCAGACTGGCACATTGGTGTACGCGTACAAAAGACAAAGAAACTTGTTGCTTTCATTTCTGGTATCAAGATTGACATTCGCGTTCGTGCCAAGTAAGTCACATCTCTCTACTTTTTACATTGCAATCAATACCCTAGCAGCCTAAATGCCCTGTATGCTGACCTCTCCACCCACCTCCCCTTTAGGACATTCCCCGCGGCCGAGATCAACTTTCTTTGCGTCCACAAAAAACTCCGATCCAAGCGCCTCGCACCGGTATTAATCAAAGAAGTCACCCGACGAGTCAATTTGACAAATATCTGGCAAGCCATCTACACTGCTGGTGTCATCCTCCCTACTCCTATCGGTACCTGTCGGTAAGTCAAAACATGCTGCTCTCCAGTCCCCTTCCCATGCATTTTCAGGACTGACGTATTCGACCCCCAATTTCATCCCTATCTCCACAGATACTTCCATCGCAACCTCAACCCCCCCAAACTCGTCGACATTGGCTTCTCCCCCCTTCCCCGGGGAAGCACCATCGCTCGTCTCGTACAACAATACTCTGTTCCCTCTCACCCCCGTATCCCCGGTTTCCGCGAGATGAAGAAGGAAGACGTGCCCCAAGTTGGAGCTCTGTTGAGGAGATATCTGGATAGGTTCGATGTGGCGCAAGCGTTCAGGGATGATGACGAGGTTGAGCATTGGCTTTTGAGTGGACAGGGGAAGGAGGTGGGCGGGAGGAGGGTAGAGCAGGTCGTTTGGGCCTATGTCGTCGAGGTGGGTTTTATCTCTTTTCCTTCCCCTTCGTCCCATATCCAAGCCAACTTTGACCCCCTTGCCTTTTCCTTACAAAGGACCCAACAACCCACCGTATCACCGACCTCATCTCCTTCTACGCCCTCCCCTCAACCATCATGAAACACCCCAAACACAACTTGCTCAATGCCGCTTACATGTTCTACTACGCTACCGACGTCGTCTTCCCGCCCTCATCCTCTTCTGCCAACTCTGATGTCGATGTCGATGCCAATGCCGGAGAAAGCTCGGTAGCGGCTGTGGGTACGGGAGGGGAAGATGCGAAAACGAAGAAAAAGTTGGAGACGAGGTTGAATGCGCTGACTGCGGATATACTGATCATCGCCAAACAGGTGAGGCTCTTTACACCTCCCTTTGCAAACGATGGAGAAAACTCATACCTCCTCTTTTCCTTTTTACCTAGGCTGGTTTCGATGTCTTCAACGCACTGACGTTACTCGACAACAACATGTTCTTGCAAGAACAAAAGGTGAGCTCATAACCCTGCGTACTGCCATGCTAACCCTTTTTTTTTCTCGTCATAGTTCGGACCAGGCGATGGATACCTCAACTGTAAGTCCGTCCCTCGTCCCCTGTGCATTAAATCCTCCCATCCTATTCGCATTCGAAAACTTAATGACCATCACGCTGACCAAACGGTGATTATCTATAGATTACCTGTACAACTGGAACTGCGCCCCTATCGATGGCGGACATCATTCCACAACTGCCAAACAAGGATCCAAGATCGGCGTTGTCATGCTCTAACCTCAGCCATCTCCAATCGCTCAATTCTCTTCGACCGCGCCGAGCGGGTAGGATAATCTCCTTGACATTTTTTGATACAATACTACGCTACTGCTATGACATGCATACCTTGCAGAAAAAAAGGAAAAAAAAGTTAAGTCTTGCGGTCATTGCAACCTCCCATTCCAATCGCAGGGGTCTCATCATGTAACACTCCAACACTCCAGGAAAAGAAGGGAGACTGAATATTTTTGATCACAGTCCGGTTGCTTGGATGATATACACCAACCCAAGGATGAGCACAGCTTCTGCCACCAAGAGCCGCCACTGTTTCTTCATCCAACCGACCGCCTTGAACTAGATAATCACGCCAATATCAAACATCAAAGGCAAGGTTAAAGGGGTCAATTCAATCGCATCAGCTCCCTGACGATCGTAACTCGGCGCGGCGAGTCGAGGAATAGTAGATGGTATTCTGACTTACCCCGGGTACGTCTGGTCCGAACGGAAGACCTTTGAACGCTACTTCAAACCATCCATCTTCTTTATTGTGTCTCTTCTTCTCCTTTGAGGAATGGGAGAATGAGCGGTGCCTGTGCTCATGTCTGTTTTTACGCCTCTGCTTTTTTTTCTTCTTGGAGCTTTCTTTGGTGGTAAGGGCTCTGTCGCCCTCTCTTTCCACCGCTCTTTCCCGTTTTTCTTCACCTTCATCTGCTGCCTCGTCCTGGGATGGATGATTATTTAACAATGCTGCAGATATCGATTCTTTTTCGCTTTCACGCCCACGACCGTTGTCACTCCGTCCTTCTTCTCCATCTACGTTACGACCATCATCTGATTCGCTGTCTATCACAACCCTTTCCACATCCTCTTCGTTATCTCCATTTTCGTTGGCTCGGCGGCCTGTACTCGTGCCTTTCCCTTGGTCACTTTTCTCACTATCGCCATACTCGTAAGCACTGATGATATCATCCTCTCCTTCCTCGTTTTTTGAATCCCCATCCCTTTTTGGCTGTTGTCTTGATGCATTCGGGACGCTCAAAAGCGGCTCGTTGGTTTTTTCCCTCACCTTGTCCTCTTGCCGGTCAACATTTTTAGAGTTTGGAAATGGGTGCGGGTCATGGGGTAGGCCGAAGGAAGGACAATCTCTTCCCCTTCGACTATCATCTTTCCCCTTCTTCGGAAGGCTTACAGAAGGGTTAGGGTTAGAAAGGTTAGAAAGGTTAGAAAGGTTATATCCAGCGCCTGGAGGGAGGTTTGGTATGTCATCAACCGTCTTGCCCATAGTGTTACTTGCAGGGGTCAGAGGCGGATAAGAAATGGATGCGTCAAGGGGACGTCCGGTGCGCCTACGAGCTGGCGGTCTGGGGAGAGACAACATCGAACCCGAGCTCGTCGTCGATACGTCGCTCCTCGTCCTCGTCACCACCGAACAATCTAAATATCTCTTCTGAACCCCATCCATACCCCCCCATTCCTTCTCGGGATACGAAACCGTCTCAAAAACCACCCAAACCTCTCTTCCCAGCCCCAGCCCCTTTGGCCCCTTTCGCTAAGACTTGACGACCGGTTCCCTCGGGCGATCGAACAGCGTCGTCTCAGCAAGCGGCCGAATAAGCGTGATCGTACGGTCTACCGAAAGTCTGGATGGGGCGACACGGAGGTTGTCTGCAAGGCGGTTAAACCCAAACGCCTTGGGAAATGATTTGTCAGCGAGGGCCAAGGGTTTCCGGAATGATACCTACCGGCGCATTGAAGGATGGATGAGGGTGGGGATCTTTATCGAGTATCTCGATGATGGCGGCAATGATCTGGCCGTCAGCTGGAGATTTCAAGGGCATTATATGAGCTAATGGTGTTGCAATACATTGACTCGGTTTTATCACGCTAGATACGACATCCTTTATCAAACAAGAAAGGAACAAGCAATGGTATGGTACACGGTTACATGGAAAAATCTAAAAGACTATATCTAAAGAGTTGACTACTTTCTCTTGCCCTTCTTGCCCGTCGTCTTTGGCCTCAGTTTCCCACCTTCCCCACTAAACCTGAGCGCTTTCCTCACATTCAACCCGCCCTGGACACCCTCTCCGCCCCTCTTCGACTTGTTCGTTTCGCCCCTCTCGACCCGCTTGAGCACGGACAGCTGCCTCTCCTTTTCCGTGCCCTCGCTTCCACCAGGGATATTCGCGTCGAATTTCCGTTTCATGCCCCTCGCTTTCGGCTCGCCCTCAATCTTGTTATCAAACTTGCCCAAGGACGCGGTGGACGTCTTGGAGATGAGCATGTTCCTGTTGAGCTCTTCCTTGCGGGCTGCGCGCTCCGAGGCGGCGGTGGCGCGGGCGGCGGTGACAGAGGCCGAGGCGACGGCGAGGTTGGCCGAGTGCTGCTTGGTGTTCTGGGCGATGCGCGCCTTGCGCTCGCCGCGCGCCGTCTTTCCCGGGTCCTGGTCGGCTTCTGGAAAGCGTCAGCGCAAAAAGTCAACAGGACGAAAGACAGACGCACCGTCGCCGGGCTTGACTTCATGCAGCCACTGGTCCTCCTTGTCCTTGTTCTTGCCAAACCTGCCCCAGCGCGGGACCCACTCCTGGCGCTCCTCGTCCCACACGTCCTTCTCCTTCTTCCTGTGGCTTATGCCCTTTTCCTTGGCGAAGCGCTCCCACTTGGTGGGGGCCTTTGGCGTGGGCAGCGGCTTCTCCCTGGGGAGGAGGGTGGTGGGCGGGGGGAAGGCGGTGACGGGGCCGGCGGAGGAGGGGGTGGTGGGGAGGGCGAAGAGGGCGGCGACGAGGGCGTGGGTGGAGGTGAGGGTGAGCTGGAGCAGGTGGCGCTCGCGGTCGGCGTACGCTGCGGGGTCGAGGGGGGAGGCGTCAAAGGCGGCGAGCAGGGCGGGGTCGGTGTGGACGGGTGCGGCGCGGGGGAGGACGGCGGTGGTGCTGCGGCTGTCAGCGGGGGATGACACGGGGGGAGCTGGCACGACTTACTTGCTGGCGGTGTACTCGTCGAGCACGTGGGAGACGTCCATGGCGGGGGGGCGAGAGAATAAAGGTATCTGCAAGTTATCTGAGAATTATCTGCGAATATCTGCAAGGTATCTGCGAATATCTGCGAAATATCGACGCCCGGAGAAAACCCACAAACTCACTCGCGGATATTCGCTCGGGGCCGCACGGACCAATCTCACCGCGGGGATATCCTCTCTCCTCTTCACCACCACTCGTCCACCCACCCACCCCAATGTTCGGCGCACTCGTCAACCGTGAGTCCCCCTCCCCCTCC
>NC_006683.1:32940-107940 GCF_000091045.1 Cryptococcus deneoformans JEC21
CTTGTCTGTGTTTTGGCCCACCCCCTGTTCAATTTGGGTCGCGCAGAGCTGATATGACTACAGCCCCGTCGACTGTCGCCCAACAGCGAAACAGCATTCCTCCCCTTCCCCCGATGCCCAGGCTGATGAAGCGGTTTCCCAAGCACCTGAGGTACCGTTCGACACCAGGTTGAGCAAGATTGGAAGCAGAGACTATATTCTGTATCAGCATGCTCCCAAGACCGAAAAGAAAAAACCCACCAAGACACCCTGGGATCGTTTCGACCCATTCTCCCGGATCATCTCACACGCCTCCTTCAACTCTTCGTAAATACCCTTCACAAACTCCGTACCCCCACCCTCCTCCTCCTTGTCCCCAGCCTCCCCTCCTCCTCCTCCTCCTCCTCCCCCTCCTCCACGCACCTCCCCCACCTTTTTATCCTCCACGAACGGCGCACACCAAATCGCCAACGCCGCCATCGTGACCGCCGCACTAAACGTCTGAACCCACACCATCCACGCCCGAGCCATCAATTTCGGGTGTTTGTGAAACATGTAGTAAGATGTGAGCGTGATCGCATGGCATGCGCGATACGTGTATTGGATAGTCTCATAGTCCGCAGAGGAAAGCGTGATGGACAAAGACGGAGGACAGGCTCGGATCCGCGAGATGAGCCGCCGAAGGGATGGTCGGAAGAGGTAGACTGAAAAGCTGAAATCAGTCTCCATGCCTTATTTCTACATTTGAACACTCACGCATAGCTTTATAATGGCACACTGCAAATCAGGGCGTTAATATCAGTCACCGGGGTTTATTAACGCAAAAAAAAAGGGACATACTTGAAGTTGTAGTCGTTTGTAACGCCTTTGCATCATCGCCCGAAAACCCATCTACGGGATCGGGCAAGGGCTCCCCTCTCAATAACGGGCAGTGCACCGCGGGGATCGTGGTGACACTTGGAACCAATCAGCACTTTTCATCCCAATTAAAATTAAATAAAAAAAACCTACTCAAACTGCATCAACAACCGTTTCACATCTTCCACCCTATCCCACGTCGCCGGCGCACTATCTGGCAAACATCCCACCTCAATCACCCGACTCTTCACCAGTCTGATGAAATCGTACTTTTTATACGCCAGCGGAGGCACCCCCTTGGGGTACGCCGTCTCGATATACTCCACCGGAATCGATGCCCTTTGCCCATGATTGAGACAGATTAAACAGTCAAGGACGTACACCTCGTGCCACACCCGACGCCTAAACTCTCGCTCTTCCGCCGGGAAAGACGGGTGCGGATCGCGATGCAGTCCCAGCTGGAGAGCAGATGAAGTCATCTGCCGTAACCAGTAAAAGTTGCTCGCCTTTGTACCGCGCCACCCAAAACCGACAAACAACGTACAGAGCGCCAACGCTTGCGTACCCGCTATGCTCGCCGCCCAGCCGAAACGGGTGTCAAAGCATGCTTGGACCGCGTCCCAGTACGTGGCGACAAGAGGCGCGTCTTCGTCTTGCTCGAGGTCAAGGTAAGCTTCAAGCGTGAGGACCATGAGTACGACAGCAAGTTTGTGTGGTGAAAGCGGATTCGCAGGCGTGGGCGAATAGACGGCAGGAAAGTAGACATTCTCAAATTCTTCTCGTTGGAGAATGGTCTGGTACCATTGTGACGTCTTCCAGAACCTCTCTGCCTTCTGTGCCGTCACCTCGCTAGACGGAAGAACTTTGATAATCCGCTTTAGCCGCTCAAACACAAGGCGTCGCTGATTGAGATCTTCAGGGGAAAAAGGGGGGTGAGAGTGGGCATGGCCCGTGCCGATGATCATCGCCGGAGCCGCATTCTCTCCCGCCCATTCATCCTCGCGCTTTCCTTCAGGCGCAGAAGAAGCTTCCGTCAAAAGGGACTGAACGGCAATGCGGCGAGAAGGAGGAAGGTTGGCCGCTGCAGACGAAAGCGGCGTCGCGACCGTAAAGCTGGGCGTAGACATGGCATGTATCGGTGATCCTTCGGGAAGTGGGGACTTTGGTGATTTGGGTGATTTCGTCTCTTCACCTTTGCTATCAGCGTTCGCACTGGGCAGAGACGCAAAGCCCCCATCGAGGTACTCTGGCGCCAAAAGCGGGTGGGTGGTGGAAGTCGTCGAGCGGTGGGCTTGTAAGAGAGCTGCTTCGAGCTGCTGAATCCTTTCGTGCAATTGCTTTGTCGAGGCGAGAACAAGTCGCTTTCCGTTCATGCAACTGAGATCACCGTCCGGACAAACCAATGCACACCCTCTCCGTCTGCCTATGAAATGTCAGCGTCGCTCCCTGACAAGAAGACTTACAGTTGGAACATGGAAACACCCGATCGCACTTTGCTTTCAATCGTCTACATTCTGCACAACTCTTCTTCAGCCCTTCACCCCTTTTTTTGACCTGAGATTCCTTTTCCTTCTTCTCATCCTTTCCATCGTCGTTCTCTTGCTTCACTTTCTTGGCGGATTCTGGAGTCGCATCTGGAACCGGGGCAGGCGCACTCTCCCTTCTTTTCAACCCTGCCAAAGTCAAACCAGCTTCCAATTCATCACTTCCCGCCTCCAAGCCCATCTGATCGGCATTCAAATGCCCCTCGCTGCCCCTTGAACGCTTTTTGACTCCTTCTTTCGATGCAGACGACCGGTCATCCTTCTTCATGTCGGGCGGAATGACGGGAAGTGGATGCTTGCGCGGACGACCTCGTTTTTTAGGAGGCGGGTTGTCATCTTCCGCTGCGGCTGCATGTGAACTCTCGGCTTTTAGTTTCTCTTCCGCGCGAGATGTAGACTGTTCAAGCACAGATGCACGATTGGTCGCAGGAGGATGAATCGACTGATGACGGACTGGTGAAGAAGGCTCAGGACGCCAGGAAGGAGGTGCTGCGTAGGACATCATGTGCGGTTGAGGGCCGGTTGGGTGTGAATACGGATGTGAATAAGGATGATGAGGGTGAGGTGGCGGTAACTGGCCATGGCCATGAGTATACTCGTGTTCGCGCTGAAAGCGTTGCGGTGGCGGCTGGTAATAGTCTCGATAGTAATTTTGATATTGTGGTGGAGGCATGGCGTACGGATGTGTTGGCTCGTGTCCATGAACCGGCGGAGGAGGTGGGTGAGAATACATAGGATAATCTGCTGGCATGGCAGGGCGAGGCTGCTGCGGTAGAGTCAGTAATGTTTGAAGGAATGCAGCAATCAACTCACTCGTGGTTCAGAATTTGGATGGGTAACGTATGACCGATAGGGAGTCTCATGTGATGAAGATGAGGTCATGATGATGCCCCAAAGTTATTCGTCGAGAAGACGAATGGTATCTTGATATTCGTCGTTTTGAATGTGTATCAAGTGGTATAGATACAGGGTCCAGATGATCGATGGGTATTTCGCCTTTTGAAAGTATTGTTCGACTGACTGGTTATCTCAATTATACCTTTGATTGTATATGGAAAACAATTCGTCGACAAGGGAAATCAAAGCCTTCAAGTTTGGCTGTCGATGCAGAGTGATGGATGGCTCGACGAGTACTTCAACGCGCTGATTTCGCCCTTTTTGTCGGTTGCCGATTGATATATGCCGGGTATAATTTGGATATATACCTTGAACAATACCCGTCGAAGGCTTTTGGGCGTATAATCGTCGAAATAAAGACAAAGAAGGAGATTGTAAAGAAGCTGAACGACAAGTTCTTGGGTGTTCGTTCACCCAAAGTCGTCGGACACATGTGATGATCGACGAGGTCTGGATTACGAATACGATACAAATACAACATTTAATTGAACGAAAATCAAATACAAAATCTTAACGGCAAATTTGTAATTGTATTAACATTGCAATAGAAAAATCGTAATCAGATGGAGGTTTACGGGAATCCGTCCCCTTCCACAAAAACTCTAAATTGCCGTTCGCCGCCGAACAACTGTCGTAATCCATATTCGATGGTAACGTACAAAGCTGCAAATCTCATGAATGCAATTATCTTAACTGCAAAGTCGTACGTAAGCTATTGCGACTTGAGAGTGCGAAGGTGAAAGGATGATGTATATGCTGGCTGCGACGATCAAAGCCCGACTGGTGGGATTCGGCGTGAATCGCTGGGCTTTCTAAATCGTGAACAAGTACAAAACATGGCGAAAGGTGTATATAAAGTGAAAACGAAGCTCTTCTGGGCAGCACATGGAAAGTTATGAATAAATAAAATTCTGGGCCACGACTGCGTAGACTTGACCACCGATAACTAACATGATACATAAACCCGACAGTGGACAAATCGGATCAACGCTACCTATCAACCTCATTAGAGATCCTCATGTAAGAAGATATAAGATATCTAGGTTTCATTGCCTCTCACCCCTTTTCGCATCTCTTAGCCTACATCTCTTTTTGTTGCACCTAGTAAAATCCCTCCTCTCGCCAACCCAACATTCTTTCAGCTTTCGAGCAGTCAAACAGCACTTCATTTCCTTTCAACACTCTCCTCAGCGTGCCTCTCATCTCACCTTTATACTCTGGGTATCGTCTCCTCCAAAAGATCTTGCGTACTCCTCTGCTGGCATATGGTGGGCGCGACAATGAAAAACTCTTCGTGTGCCCGTTCTTTGAAAGTATCAGTCGAGGCGGTGAGGGCATGGACGCATGATCTCGCGACGGCATGGTTGGATACCCATCCCCAAAGATCTTTAGGTACCCCCTTCAGAGAGTGGAGGGAAGCAGGACTGACTCGACGGAAAAGGACGACAGCGTAAAAACGAAGAGTGGCCACGCGAAAGGAGGGGAATCGTCGGACGAATGTGTCTGCTTCCAGTTCACAGAAGCTGCAATATGATCAGATGATGGTAGTTTTCCTTGGAAATGGGCCTACAACTCATTGTGTCGCCGCAGAGTAAGCATCTTCAGGACGGCAAGGATGCTTTTTGTCGAGAGGTAAGTAATCATATCTGGGCCGTTGCGAGTACACTAGAGACGTAAAGACCTCAGCATTCACAATCTGAAGGAGTTTATCGGGGCAAAAGACAGGTTTCGCCATCACTCACACATTCCTACCGCATTCACACTCGAAGCCATCGCCACTCGATTGATACCTAATACAGCAGCAATTGAAAGCTTATTGTAAGACATGGCAACGTTGGCATTGTGTACTCACTTTCAATAGGCTATCAACTCGTTGAACATGATCTCTCGATGCTTCTTACTTACCCAAGGTTCTACAGGCCTTTCCAGTCTCGTATACTTTGCTGTAAGATGTACAATCCCATCACACCCTTTACACACTCCCCGTACACCTCATAATCCTCCGCAGATCCCACGACATAGGTGTACCCTTTCATACTCTCCACCTTGACCCTTTGTCTGGGACTTTCTGCAGGAAGTATATCAAGTGCGACGACAGAGTGACCGAGAGAGAGAAGATACTGGCAAAGCTGCCTACCGACGAGGCCGGCGACGCCTGTGGCACAGATTTGGAGAGGGTTGGGCGTCGGAGATGGAGAGCGGAGTATCGGTACGTAAGGCTGCATGGTTGATGCGATGCTGGATCTTGGTAACAGGGATATCCACGACAGTAATTATATACCTTGGCCGAGGAAGTCAGAAGAATTGGACTTCGACATTAAATCATTCCATCGAAGTCGAACGAGAACAGACCCGAAATAACAACACCCCCTGCTCTCTGCCACCGTTTCAGCTGAGTTCCTAGTCCGAAGAGCACACACTTGTTCGATGTCTTGTTATTGGCGGTTATGTCTTCGGCTATATGTTTATAGTTGGAAAGGGATGTCTGCAGTGAGCAGATACAGGGGTAGGGCCCGGTCGGAATCGGATCTCATCGATCACCAAAGGATGGTCCATGTCAAGGGACGATCATTTGAATGAGGGTTAAAGTGAGTGTCGAAGGCTGATATGAGCATTTTGATGAGATGCTGAGAAGCAAGAAGGTTGAAGAAAATGAGATAGTAGTCGACAAAGAAATGGGCAAGGGGAGTTGAAGTCGTTTGAAAGCAGTGAGCAAAAACTAAGGACGACGTTAGGCCAAATTTGTGTTCATGATTTTTCTTTACTGCTGATAATGCTCTAACTAACACACTCTCTATTCTCTTCATCCCTCCCTTGCTCCGTTTCTCTCAATCCTTCCTTTCAGCTTCTGGACTAGTTTCACTTGCCTTCAGGTTTCGAGGACGAAAACGCGCTCTTGATGTAACTACTGATCCTGGGGAAATATGAATCACTTTGAGAAGAGGACGAAGGGGCAGCAGTAGTCTGGGCAAGGGGGATTCTGGGCTCCTACAATAAATCATCATACTACGTAATAGTCAGGACGATTAAAAAAAACTGAAAATCAAGAGGGACAGTACATAATATTGGTCAAGGAAATATTGACTAGATTGCGAGAATGACTGATTGCCTGAGGAGGCAGTTTCACCAACAGTGGATAGCGTTGAGGATTGGGAATTGGGCATTTTTGTTTATTTGGTCAGTCCGTTGTTAAAATAATTGTTGTTAAAGTTTTGTCAATGATTAGGGACGACAGGAGGGCAGACGAGGCTAACCCGAGTCAGCTTTTATAGACCGCCATGCTGACAGCAAGCGGCTCGTCAAATCTTCTTAGCGAAGACTTATTTCTTTTCATGTATGGATCACAATAATAGCTTGCGAACTGGGAATCGGATGGGTTGTTGGAGTGTTAATTCAGCTCCTTTTGTTATGGGTCATGTTCTTTTTTGTAATCGTTTGTACTACCTACCTGACGACTGCTGATACGATGATATGATCCGGCCGAAACACAAATGCACTCAGGTAAACGCCAATGAAGCTTTTCGTAATCTCATTTACCATACTGTTCTTCGGAAGGACAATATTCGCGAGATTAATCATTAAGAAATACGATGAAGCTCGTTGGTTCATGGTGACGACAATATTTGTAAGGTACAGAAAAGGTGATTAGACCTTAAGTATAATTGCGTTTTGGGAAGTTCGATCCATTGACCACTCAAGAAAAAAGATGATAGTGATGATGCGCATGCGGTAAGAAGGCTGATGGCTCGTAAGAGGAAACATCTGTCTCTATCAATAAAATTTCACCGGCTGAGAAGAGACTGAATGGAGGCCGAGACAATCTAGCCGACGATGTCTTGCAGATTTCGGAAATAGCGATACATCGAAACAAAGCCACTTTAAGAGATGCTACAGGAGATGGAGATAACAGTCGAGGAAAATGATGGACTACGTGTAAACGTCAGTGCGGTACTCGACCGAGACCTGCGACATGCAAGTCCTTCAAATGGAGGTCGAAAAAGAGGCATACACATGAATATGGAGAGCGAGCAGTAGGAAGTAGAATAATTGTTGTTGCATACATACAACATTGATACGGGAATAGTGAAATTAAAAAGAGGATGGGGTATATATCATACGATATCCAACGAAAATCACAAACTAGACCCGATAACCTAATCACCAGTCAGCACCATTCTTCTCAATCATGAAGCCAGAAAGGAAGAGAGGATAGAAGGTGAGAGAATCAGGGGGTTGAAGATAAAGGTAGCCTCAGAGCAAAACCCCTTTGAGGGGCCGCATTCGGAGTGAGCTGAGTTAAGATTTTTCATCCAGCATGGGAAAAAATGGAAGGAATAAGGTGAACACTGTGGAGAAAAGACTCACCTAAACGGCAAGGGAACGGCTTGGCCAAATGCAGCGATTCAAAAATGGTTTAAAGAAAGAGAGATGAAAATTAAAAGGAACGAAGAAGATGCGAAAAGTTTCGGGGTAGCAGTTTTTGTCGAGACGAAGACTGTATTCCTTTACGTAATGGCCAAAAATTCAATTATATAATTTCTAGGTTTCAATCCAATTCGCATTAGGAGATCATTCAGGATGATTAGAAAACATTCCCTAATGATGTTTGCCTCCACCTCAAATTTCCACCAGCCATCATCCGTCGCCCACTTTGTTCGCAGAATTCGCTCTTTACCCTGTTTTCATATCCAAAATTTCCTTCGAAAGCTTTTTTCGCAGGATGAGCTCGACTGACTTCGCCGCCGAGCTGGAAAAGGTCCGCCGCTTGACCGGCTCTCAGCTTGTGCACCAATCAAAACCGGCCCAACTTTTGGTCGCCATCGAGTCTACCATCACCAGCGCTCTCAACGCATCTCCTCCCCACTCTTCTACAGCATACTTTGCATCTCTTCTCCAATGTCTTGAGAAGGCTTGCGCAGATGAAGTTGGAGATGATGAGGATATGGCTGAGACTGAAAACATGGGACAAGGAGCTCTTATCCCTGCCACACTTTACTTGCTCGCTATTGTTGTTCCCGAGACCCCCAACCAGGTCGTACTTTCCAAACTCTCATCTTTGCTCGAGTGTATTTTGCCTCTTTACGACTCTGCTTTGGAACATCCTCCGGCTTTGCGCTCGCTGCTGCAAATCACAACCGCCGTTGTCCTCCTTGCTCCCCCTCAATTGTTGACCACCTCGCCTCTTCTCAAGAAGGCTTGGAATTATCTCCTCGAGCTCAACCTCGACCCTCGTCCGAAGGTCCGACATCTCGCTCAAGAAGGCGTACGTAAGGTGCTCACTACCCCCATCCCTCCCAAGGTTGTTGCTGGGCAACATCCTTACCTCGCTAGGGCCCGAGAATGGGTAATGAATGTTCTTGAGGAAGAAGTCAAGACTGGTGGTGCTAAGGGCAAGAAGGCCAGGTTTGCAGATGCGGAGGATATGGAAGGAAAGAAGGCTATCTGGGTTGTACAGGGTCTTCGTGGATGGGTAGCTGTTTGGGGCGACGAAGTAAGTATTCCATTCACTATCGTTGATTCTTGTCTGACGAAACATAGCAATTGTCGGCGCTTAGCTCGACGCTCCTCTCTCTCCCTCCTCTCCCCCACCTCACGCCTCAAATTTATTCACTTCTTGCCTTGCTCTTGTCTCCTCCTCCGTCGGACGCCGCCTCGCCCACCCCCTCTGTTCTTACCAACCTTCCTACCATCCTTGACTCCTTGCTTTCCTCTCCCCCTTCCGCCGGCGATATGCCCACCTATCTCTCAGCGATCGCTGGAGCTCTCATCAAAATGTCTCTTCAAGATCCCACTTCCTTGGCCACCTACCTGCCCAAAGCTTGGAATTTGCTCTTCAAAGAGATCTTGCTTGCTCCCAGCGCTCCCAAGCCTGTTGTTGAGGCTGCCGTCTCTGCTCTCGGCCAAGGCGGTTTGATCAGGTATTGCATCACGGATGATCAGATCTTGGCTACTCTCAGCTATGTTCGGGGTGGAAGCCATCTTCCCGGTGCGAGGCAAAAGGGCAGAGCGCCCTTCTTATGGAAGCTGCTCTCTTCTCTTACATCCTCTTTGGGTTCCAACCCGGTCCGTCTTCCCCAGCTTCTCAAGCTCCTTGAGTCACTTATCTCCCGCCTTCGTCTCCGCGTCCTGCCTTCCGGGCCCAACCCTGGCGCTCCGGCTAAAGCCGATCCTTCAGGCCGATCATCTGCTGCTGCGCAAGAGTTGTTGATGGATTTGATCAAGGAAGTTGGTGACCTGAGATCTCAACGAGGGTTCGAGTGGAAGGATGAGGTCGATGGAGTTGTGGGTATTGCCATAGAGGTTGTCGGTGTGCAAGGTGTTCTGGAGGTATTGCCTTTGAATATTGAGCCTGATGCGTGAGTCTCGTTTCAACTCTAGTGTAAATGTCTTGCTAACGATCTACAGATCGGGAACCCCTCCTCAGCCCGGTCGTGCCCATTTGCTCCCCCTTATCCGTTCACACAACACCAACTCTTCCCTCTCCTTCTTCTCGTCCTACTTCCGTCCTTTGTCTGAGCGCCTATTCTCCCTCAAGGTTGCCGCCGAAGAACGAGGTAGAGCACAGGAGGCTAAGATCTGGGAGGTTGTCGTCGGGCAGATTTGGGACTGTTTCCCAGGTTTCTGCGATATGCCTCGGGACATGAAGGACGGACTTGATGCTTCTTTCCTCGGTTTGATCACTTCCCTTCTCTACACCCAACCCGCACTCCTTCCTTCACTCCTCAAGGGTCTTTCCCTCCTCATTAGCTCTACAACCCGTCTTGCTTCTTCTGCTGCGCCTCAGGAAGAGCTTCTTAAGCAATTCGGCGTCTCTCAAATCGATGCCCAGGCGAACATGGCTCTGCTCAAGTCTTTGGCCAAGGATATGGTCTCTGTATTATTGAACGTATTCTCCAAGATGCCTCGTGAATCTAGGGGTATGGTCGGGGATGTTATTGGTCACTGGGTTGGGATTATGGAGCCTTCAGATTTGGTTGAGACATATCAGACTGTTACCACTCACTTGTCTAATGCGCTTTCTGCTCCTCCTGCGCCTGCCAATGCCGGTGAAAGCCCCATTTCCCACACCATGCTCGATCTCTTGATTATTTTTGTTCCCCAACTCCCTCTCGCCCAATCTCTCGCATTGTTCAACGCTTCATCCACTCCTTCCTTGTTGCACCACCGTGACGCCACAGTACAGAAGAAATCCTATCGGCTCTTGAAGCGTCTCCTCGAGTCACCCACCTTGGCTCCCACTCTCACTCCCGTCTCCTACGCCGAGTTTGTGTCTAAGCTCCTTTCTTCTCAACCCCACATCGGCCCTGGTGCCCAACGTGACCGTCTTCAATTGCTAACCACTCTCGTAAACGTTCTTCCCCAGGACGGGCTTGATGTCTTACCAGAGTTGGTCAGTGAAGCCGTGTTGGGTACTAAGGAGGTCAATGAAAAGGCAAGAGATGCTGGTTTCGAATTGGTCGTGGAGATGGGCAAGAAGATGGCCAAGGGTGGGAAAGTCAACCGAACTGAAGGGGAGGAGGATGGTGAGGTGGAGAACACATCAGTGGATGCCAGTGCGGAGGAGTACTTGACGATGGTCGCTGCTGGTTTGACTGGTACTACACCTCATATGATCAGTGCGAGCATCAATGCTTTATCAAGGTTACTGTTTGAGTTCAAAGGTATGCCTAGTCTTCAGACCCTAAGGGCGCATTACTGACAATGTCGCAGACCAGGTTTCTGACCAAACCACTTCCGAACTCCTTTCGACTCTCACCATCTTTCTCACCTCCAAGAACCGAGAGATTGTCAAATCCGCTCTTGGTTTCGCCAAGGTCACCATCGTCTCTCTTCCCATCGCCACGCTTCGCCCTCACCTTCCTCAACTCGTTCCCGCCCTTCTCGGTTGGGTGCACGACCACAAGAATCACTTTAAGTCCAAAACTATCCATATCTTTGAACGACTCATCCGTAGGTTCGGCTTCGACGAAGTTTACGCCAACGCTGGTGAGAAGGTCGAAGAGAAGAAGGTTCTGGTTGGTATTAGGAAGAGGAAGGAGCGAGCTAAGAAGAAGCGAGCTGGTAAGGACGATGAGGAAGAGGAAGGTGGTAAGAGGCAAAGTATGGGCAACGCGTTCGATGATATCCTTTACAACTCCGACTCCGACTTGTCGTCTGATGAGGATGAGGATGCCCCTGCTAAGGGACGGAATCAGGCGCAGGGCAAGGGCCAGATCAAGGGCAAGAAAGCTCAGCAACAGCAACAACAGCAGCAGAGAGAAAAAAGAGAGAAGGGAGATGTTTACATCCGAAACGACGAGGATGAGCCCATGGATCTCCTGTCGAGATCAATTGCTGGTGGCGTCTCTAGTAAGTCATTCTATCATTCTAAACTATTATCATATTTCTAAGGCACATCTTGCAGCGAGTAACCCTGCTCTCCAAGCTCCCCGGCGTAAACCCGGTCAGCTCGCCTCTAAATTCCAAACTGACAAGTCCGGAAAACTTATCATCACCGACGACAACTCTGCCGACGAGGCTGATCCTTCTGCTTCTGCCGGTGCTGCCTTTATGGCTAACGTTGCCAACACTACTGCTGATGGCACTTACCGCGATTCTCGAGGTAACTTGAAGTTCAACCGTAACACCAAGCGAGCCCGAGAGGCGGAAGGTGATATATTGAGAGGTTTGG
This sequence comes from Cryptococcus deneoformans JEC21, assembly GCF_000091045.1. Lineage (NCBI taxonomy): Eukaryota > Fungi > Basidiomycota > Tremellomycetes > Tremellales > Cryptococcaceae > Cryptococcus > Cryptococcus deneoformans. The sequence goes on from NC_006683.1 coordinate 44,890, forward strand.
ATGAGGAGGATGCAAAGAAGGAGAACAAAATGAGAGAAAGGAAGAAGATGAGGAAACAGCTTGGTGAAGAGTTTAGGGCCAAGGTATGTTTTCCTCCTCGTCTCTCAGCTCTGGATGCTGACTGGCTATTTCTAGCGAGCCGGTGGTGATATCAAACGCGAAGGAGGACCTGATCCATACTCTTACGTCCCTCTCGGACAGACAGCGGGGAAGAAGGGAAAGAAAGGCAACTTCAACCTTACCAACAAGAAGAAGGGATCCAGAGGATAAGTATTAGGAAGGTGCTCTCTTGGTTGTGGTAGCGTGTGGAACCGTCTTCAAAATTTGTCTCTTTCTTCCAGTATATCCCTCCTTTTTTCAATGTATGCATTTTAGAATCTTTGGTGATGCTAAGGGTGCCGGTGCTATACATGCAAGTGATGCAAGCTGATGAGTTCCATCTTCACTTACAGAAAGAGGCGCAATTTCTTCCATCACTGCATATATATCATCATCATTGTCTTCTTCAAAGAAGGCTGTCATCATGTCCGCGCCGTTCGTCTGCTATCTCCCACCTCTTTCACCTCCAAAGCAATACTTATAAACCTTAATAAAAATGCGCCTATAGGCAAGGCTATTAACCATTTTCATTGGAAGATTGCATAGCAATCTGGCCGATTGCATTTTCTCCTTTCTCACCGTCTGCAGGACTCATATTGGCCGGGATAAATCGAATAGCACAAAATACAGGTGGTTGAGGAACTTGATTGATAGTCAACAAACCGTCTTAAATGATACCCAATACATGATGCCGTGATCGGAAACAGCAGTCACAGACGACCAGGAGTGGGCGCTCGGCTCGGCATAACACTTTCTACAGATTCCAGTAGACTAGTCTGTTGTTCCTCCCTGATCCTCGTATACTTTCTCGGCGTCAGCTCATCTCATCCACCTAGACATTTAGCGCTCGGCGCACGACCGGGGGACTTACCACCGCGAGGAGATCTGATATGTAGGTATGCTCTTCTGTGAAACCGGGATACTTGTCTATCAGATTACTCGCAAAGAAAATTACCTTGTTTCTCTGTTTCCAGCGTCAGCCCTAACCAAGCTCATTTGTGGATAAGCGGAGTGTTGGGCGCACTAGTGATTCACCGTTGACCGCTAAACTCTCGCTCGGCATCCTATTCGCCCGCTCGTCAGCATCTCTAAGCCACCTTGACGTAGATAGAGCGTACATCTCGAGCATGCTCAGAACATATTTCTCCACCCAAGCCTTATCATTCAGTTCATCTTCCCTCTCCCCAACAGCCACAGCATATTGTCTTATCGCGAACCTAACCATCGCCTGTGAGACGAGGAGGTTGGCCTTGCACGTCTCAAAGACACCGATGCCATGATGACGAAGTCTAGGGGGCTCATTCCGCTTGTCTCCCAAGGCGGGGTCCAAGGGACTGGCCAACTGCAGGGGAGGAGGTAGGTTGTCCAGGATCCGCTGGAGTGCATTCCTAAAGTGACTCGTGGGGCGGATCGCGGGCCACATTGGAGGTAATGAGAGGTCCGACTGGATCGAGCTTTCTTTTGCAAGAAGCGAGCGATGGGCAGTGATAACCGCGCCGAGAAGATGAAAAATGCGTGAGACGTGATGAAAGCCGCAGAGGACCGAATAGACCCCAGAGGGTTGGGGGAATGCGCCGGATGCGGTGATCAGGTTGTCGTCAACCTCCGACGGCCACGGGACGCGTACATCGGCGTCGACGATTTGGAAAGGTGCAGAAGTCAAGGCAGTAATGGTGCGATCGGAACCATCTGCGCAAGACCACCCAAGAGTCAGCAGACGGCAAATGCAGAACGTCGGACAGGCAGGATCTCAAATGATATGAAACGAACAGAGTAGCCAGAACAACCTCCTTCGTACCTCCAGCTCGATACGATCGGTGTTGACGCCCGCACTTCCTTCATCATGCAGCTTCAGCTCTTGTGCGAGTCGAATAGCCTTTGCTAACGCCACGTTCGCAGCGGTCGTGCTGCCCACGGTGCTCAGATAAATGTGATCACAGCTGACACACAAAGTCAGTGACCAGATGTCGGAACCACCCACCGGCTCTTGTGCAAGAGTGTGAACGTATCGAAGCTGAAACTCACTAGAGCGTCCTGCGCGGCCATCAGCGAGTTTCAGTACGGAGAAAAAATAGCTAGCCTCACGCAATGTCCGTGACAGTCACCACTTTGTAACTACGATTCTGTAATGCAACAGACGCGGCGTGGCATCGGCGGTGTAAGTGGCGGAGAGTGGGCACCTCCAAGAAGGAGAGAGCTGATCGGGGCAGCTGGATGATAGAATATGCCACTGGGAATATATAAGCAGCGGCCAGGAGGGTCGATGCGCCATATGGGGGATGGTGGCACTCAGTGAGGGATAATGATTCAGATTATGGAGAGACGCACCTAGGGAAAGCAGATACGCTCGCCAAGTTTGACTTCTCTCGTCCTCCCTGCTCATAAGCAACTGCAAGAACGTGGGCCAATGCATCACCGGCAACAGCGGACTATCTACTGTGTGAGAATTGTGCCAGTCGGTATGGACGTCGAGAAACCTACTAGAGATGCGTATGGTACGCGTGAAGGATCCGCATGAGCGTGCTCCACGGGATCCACTCCTCGATTCCTGTATGCCGCACACCCCCTGGAGAAGCACTGGACAGAAGTGCAGAAGCAGAAGAGAGCCGGGCTCGGTCGGTGTCGTCCCTCAGCATGGGCCCCAAACCGGCAGCTTGTCCTGCCATCCCGGTGACGTCTGGAACGAGGGAGGCGAACTCAATGGGCTGGGGTTCGATCAGATTGTGATCCCAGGACCATTCATGTGGGGATGGCTCGGAGGCGGTGGTGGACTCGCCGACGCCGGCATGGAATAGAGAGCTCGAATTGATAGGTAGCCAAGACCAGTCCATCGCGGAGTCCGTATCCTGCCGCCGGGCATCTACCACCCAAGAACCGAGGCCAAGGCCCATATGGGCGGATCTGGTGGAGGGGAGAGCACAAGCAGGTGTCGTTGCGGCTAACGAGGGACGATGGGGTCCAGAAGATCGAGGAAGGGTCACATCCAACGGTGCGGGGCTCTGGAGAGGTGGTTCTGACTGTGATTGAGATATGGACGCACGCCTTGGTGAATGCGAGGCGTACTGTTGACCGGACACGTTATAGAGTCCCGAAGGGCGGGGGCGGGAGGGGGACGGGGTCATACTGTGACCGTGCGAGACCTGGGACGGCTGTGGGGAGCTGCTGGACACTTCCACCAGCTGAGGACGACTGTCGGATGTGGTTGTAGAAGGCTCCGCCGTATAGCTGAGGAGTCGTTTAGTAAGTCTCAACGTCGACAGTGAGACCGTGCTTACCGGTTGACGGGGCCCGGTCTCCTCCTCTGGTACTTGTACTCGCATTCCTGATTTAACACGACGCAGCCCTCGCATCGTGTCGCGAGGGGCGATTTGATACACTTGACTTTTCTCCTTCGACAGAGGTCGCAAGAGAGTGGACGTTTCTTCGAAGTCGTCGTTGTCGCCGTGCGCTCGATCGTTGACATGGAGAGGGACGGTTGCAGCGCCCGTGGGGTGGCTGACTGGGGATGCCTGTGTCGAAGAGAAGCGGACAAGGCGGATAGCGAAAGCTTCCTATCAAATTCCAACTCCCCCTCCCCCTCACGCCTCTTTCAGGGCCGTCGCAGTGTACTCAGGGACACTGCAAGGAACGCCAAGGGTGGCCCCGCGTCCCCCGGGATCGACGCGGTAAAAATCACTCGGCAGATTGTCTTCGGGGTAACTCCGGCTTTGAGGTTGGCGAAATCACACACATAAAAACACCACAACCAAGAATGACCCGTGATCGACGCGATAAAAATCACTCGGCGGATTGTCTTCGGGGTAACTCCGGGCGTTGTCGTTGGGGAAGTCCCACATATAATTACTTATAAATACGCGACTTTGAGTCGAGGAAAGCGCCCCATCACCTGCATTTACCTCCTCTCTCATCCTTTCATACGCTATCGCCCCCAGATGATTCCCCCGCTCGACGACTCGTCCCTGGTGAAGGCCGCGGATAAAGCCTGGTGGAAGTCAGCGACCGTCTATCAAGGTTGGTTCCATCCGATTCCGGGCTGTTGTGACAGGACTGATGTTTCCGCTTTCGTCAGTCTATCCTGTAAGCCTTGCTTGATATTAGCCGTATGATATAGTACCAATCTTCTCATTTATCTCTCTTTTTTCTTCCCAGGCATCATTCTGTGACCATGCCGATGCAGGCCACGGCACCCTCCTCGGCATCCTCACCAAGGTGGACTACCTGCAATCACTGGGAGTCGACATCGTTTGGCTTTCTCCTATATACGAGTCCCCCCAGGCAGATATGGGGTTAGTTTACCGCTCTATTCTTTTCTCTGGGTCATGGCTGATTCGTCATCGCAGCTATGACATTTCTAACTACCGTCAGATCGATAAGCGGTACGGCTCGCTTGAGGATTGGGATAGACTACTGGCTGCGCTTCACCAACGAGGCATGAAACTTGTTATGGACTTGGTTGTGAACCACACCTCAGATCAGGTAATGTTGGGGAGGCTTGCCTATCTATAAATGTTGATGTCCCTTACTTTGTAGCACCCATGGTTCAAAGAGTCGCGCAGTTCCCGAGACAATCCCAAGAGGGATTGGTACATTTGGCGGCCACCTCGATACAATGAGAAGAACGAGAGGATCCCCCCGAATAACTGGAAAGGCACTTTCGGCCAGTGAGTCACTATTACCACCGTTCTTGCGGTTTCATCTCAGCACGAAGACGTTGACGTCGAATTAGGGGATCAGCGTGGGAATTCGACGAGACCACCAACGAGTACTACCTCCATCTCTTCCTCAAGGAACAGCCCGACCTTAACTGGGAGAACCCTCAGGTCAGGGCCGAGGTTTATGATCTTATGCACTGGTGGCTCAAGAGGGGTGCCGATGGGTTCCGTATGGACGTAGTAAGTTTGGTTCTACGGCTTGGAACTGGATTTGACTAGGATCAGATCAACTTTATCGCCAAGGCACCCGGTCTGCCAGATGCGCCGGTCATCGACCCGGGACGGACGTATCAGTCGTTTGGGATGATGTCGATAAACCGTCCAGAGGTGCATGGATGGCTGAAAGAAATGAATCGCGCGGTACTCTCACACTATGATTGCTTCGCGTGAGTTCCTCCAACCTGTTTGATATCCACAGCGCTGATCTCTGTAAAGCGTGGGAGAATGTCCAGGTGACGAGGCCGTAGTGTCATATGCCCCTTATTCTGTGCCCCACAATAAGGAGCTACAGATGGTCTTTCATTTTCACCAGTATGTTGCCTCCTTACTTCTTGCCATCGCTTTCCCTGAGTAAGGTTCGGTATCTAGTCAGAGCTTCGATAGGGCGGCTGGCGGGCTGGGACGAGTTCACAATCCTGATTGGAAGCTGTCCGAGTTGAAAAGGGTCTTCAACACCTGGCAGATCGAGATGGCACGTGAAGGTGGTTGGAATAGCAACTATTGAGTCTTTTCTCACTACCCTAACAAGCGAATCTGACCACGGTCGCAGTCTTGAGAATCACGACCAGCCTCGGATCATCTCCCGGATGGCATCTGACCATCCTTCGGACAGGGCACGGTGTGCGAAGCTATTGGCGATGTTCCATTGCTCCCTTGGCGGTACAATATACGTTTATCAAGGGCAGGAGCTCGGGATGATCAATGTTCCGCGTGGCTGGGGACTGGTGGAGTACAAAGATGTCGAGACTATTCAAAACTCTGAGGCCGAGGTGCAGCATCGACAAGTGATATGCGGCCATGCGAATCCGGACATATCCGACTTGCTTGAGAGCAACCGCATTACAGCTAGGGACAACGGTCGCACTCCCATGCAGGTGGGTGTCGGAGATGAGACGATGTTATTGGAGCGACTAATGGAGAAGTTCGGTAGTGGGACTCAAGTCTGAATGCCGGGTTCTCAAAGGGCGAGCCGTGGATGCGTATACACGATGACTACCGCGAGGGCTGGAACGCTGCCGCTCAGGTTAATGATCCGGACTCGGCATGGTCTTTCTGGAAGCAGATGCTCCGCCTGAGAAAGAAGTACGACGCCATGATATACGGTAAGCACAAGCCATCCCCCTTTGATTCGGAAGGTACGATTAACCACCCTGCAACTCAAGGCGACTTCATCGCGCTGGACGAGTCGAACGAGGAAACTTACGCATATATCCGCGAGCACCCTCCGAGCGGGCAGAAGCTCCTCGTCGTCCTCAATCTTTCCCGCGGAAATGACGGTCGTGGTGCACCCTCGACTTTTGTGCTCCCATGCGGGCTCGATACAAGCGGCAGCAAGCTATTGATCTCTAATGGCGAGGTACAAGAGGGCCAGCGAATCGAGGGGAATATACTTTTGGGCCCATGGGAAGGCAGGATCTACCTCTTATGACGAACCTATCATTATTCAATAGAGCTGCATCATGAAGCATGAATCTCGTAATTTCCGGATAATCGTCCCCAGTAGCATCACGACTAGCTCCCTTTAGCAAACATTTACACAGGTCACATGGATGTATGGTCATGTGCTGCCAGCAAGTGAATTAGCATTGAGTTTGTGAAGGCGAGAGCAAGAGCTTTGATGATTTAGTCGAAGAGATATACGTTGAACGAGGAGGAACGGGAGTAAAATTTACTTTGTTTATACCAATCTGATTGTCACAGGCGTCACGTCATTCAGCGTAGCTGCCCGGTGCTCAACTCGGATGGTGTAGAACTTGACCAATAAAGATGAAGGATTCACGCCTAGCAGAGCCGGACGGAAGAATTGCCAGGCTGACGGAACAGGGGCTGGGCTTATAGAGGAAGGAATAGCCGGGGCCTGAAAGAGCGGAGCTGGACTAAGGGCTGACTGAAGCGACTTAAAAAGGGAGAATGCTCGGAGGCAAAGTAATGAGAAAGGACAACAGTATTGATTTACTGGGGACTATGAAAACTACGAAAAGCTATCTTCTTATTATGTACCTTCTTTCCGTCTGCGTACTCACCTCTCTCGGAATTAAGATGTTGCTAACTCATGACGGGGGCGACGCTGTTGGACCGGAGGGAAATGAACACTGACCAAGTGTCGGGAAAGAAGAGAAGAAAGCTGACGAGGCGAAAAGAAGGAAGAGGCAAGCCGAAGATGTTTTGTTGACTTTGCAAGAGTCAGGCGGTAATCCGCGGTCGCCTGAGGTGGAGGTTGTTTGGTTACGCCGGGGACAAGGTGGAATGACAGCCCGTTGCCCGGTAGTGGACGCCGAGGAGTACGACTCTTGCATAACATCGTGACACTGATAAAGCAGACCAACTAGTGTGCTGGTGCCAATCGAGCAAAAGAAATCATGGTGTCTATGTACCGTTGTTGAGCGCATGTGGGTGAGCATGAAGCCTCTGTTGAACGAAGCCCCAGGCAACCTTGCGGATTCATCTCGTTTTCATCAACAGAACATCATCCTGATTCGCCGAGAATTGACGGGGCAGTTTCGGTCCCATTCGGCGAGCGGACCAGAAGATGTTCCATTCGGCGAAATTATTTCTGATCCAGTGCTCTTTTGTTTTGGCGAACATGTGCGGGCTTGCTGGCGGGAATTTTTGCGAGATCCTAATAAGCGTTTGATTTGATGGGGGCTTGGGCGTCTTTGGAGAAAGCCGAACACGGCGATATTTCGGCAAAAGGCGAGGAACGACTTCTGTGACCGCTCTTTTGTTTGCCGTTCCAGATTTTCTCGGGTGGTCAAGCAGATAAGCCGCCTTTCGCTTACCAAAATGGTCCGAAAAGTCTCACATACTCAGCTACTTCAGGACTCAGTCCTCCTCTAATCAGAACGCACACTTCCAAACCGGAAAGAAGCCAGGACGCTGGCGATAGCATCGCCACGATTGCGATGGTGCCATGGAACAGAATGACACCATTTCTGAGATCGTTCTCCTGAAGATGTCCAGAGAGAAATGGCGGGCAACGATTGAGAAGACCTCTGGCGAAACGTCATGCATGGCATCTCGCGCGCCTTGACAGTTACGACGGCCGATACAACACTTGATGATACCAGCGTAGATTCCTCCTTACCCCAGCATCTCCTCTTGTACACGTACCAAATTTGCATCTCTTTTGGTTTCTTTGGCTCGTCGTTGACTACAACTCGATCCCCGCAGTCATTTAATGCGTCGGCGCATTGCTGTGCTTGATCACATAAAAAGCGGATCTGTCACGATGTTATGCAAGAATCGCACTCTGCGGCGTCTTTAACCGGGCAACGGGATATTATTCCATCTCGTCCCCGAAGTAACCAAACAAACCTCCACCTCAGACGACCGCGATTTATCGCCCGATTCTTGCAAAATCAACCGAGGCATCTTTCGGCTTGCCTCTTCTTTCGTTTCGCCTGGTCAGCACTCTCCTCTTCTTCCCCAACACTTGGTCAGTGTTCATTTCCCCCCGGTCCGACAGCTCCGTCCCCGCCACGAGTTAGCGGTAACTTTCTCCCGAGAGAGATGAGTAAGCAGAAGGAAGGAAAGGTATATAAGAAGATAGCTTTTCGTAGTTTTCATAGTCCCCAGAAAATCAATACTGTTGTCCTTTCTCACTACCTTGCCTCCGAGCATTCTTTTCTTTTAAGTCGCTTCAGTCAGCCCTTAGTCCAGCTCCTGCTCCTTCAGGCCCTGGCTATTCCTCCCTCTAAGTCCAGCTTCTGTTCCGTCAGCCTGGCAATTCTTCCGTCCGGCTCTGCTAGGCGTGAATCCTTCATTTTCATTCGTCGAGTTCTACATCATCCGAGTTGAGCGCCGGGCAGCTACGCTGACTGACGTGACGCCCGTGACAGGATCATACAGACTAATGGTGGACGGAACGACCTGACGGAGTTTGTCTACTAGCTGTTCGTTTAGATAGATGATTACGTAGACTTTTTTCGTTCAGATTCGTTCTATACCCTATATTCCATTTTCTTCTTTGTGGCTTTCTGGTCTTTCTTCATCACTATTATCTTGTACACTGCTCCATAAGACTTTTGCACGAAAGTGCTGAAGGAATACCAGGTATGTATCACTATCTTGCACACTGCTCTCTGAGATTGTTTGTACGAAGGTGCTGAAGGAATATACCAGTTCAACACGACCATCTTGGTCCTGTTCCATCCCCATGGACTGAATTTCATGTCAATGTCGATTCTTTGATTGGTGACAGAGTAAATACCTGAGAAACCATCAACTCCTGCAACGGTTGGAAATGTCGCAAGCTAGGGTCGAGAGGAACCCATTGGAAGAAGACGAAGAAGAAACTGCCGAAAACGCGGTACATCGGGAGCATCGGGACACCCTTGCCAAGCAACTCCCAGCTTTCTTGGATATCCAAATTGTTGTAAGGTGTCTATGGATGCATGAAGAAAAGAAAGAGACTATCATAGAATCTAAAAGAAAATAGCCACGCAACTCCGATCCCACCACGCCACAAACGATCTCTCCCAGAACTCCGTACCTCAGGCTCCCATCTTCTCGCTCATTCAACACAAATTAGTACCACCTCGCCTGGACGTCGTAAGGTATCTCGCTTGTGCAGCTGATGCCACGAATCGTGTACAAGCTCGTCAGGAATGTGTTCCAGCGGGTATAGGAGATCAACAAGGGCTCGGGTTCATCGACTGACAACCAAGCCGGACAGATCCACCCTATCCACTAATAGCATAATAGCATGAAGAACGCATTCAAGCTATATTGCTTCTAGGCGTTTGAATCACTATCATAATCCTTCATATATCTGAAACGGCACTAATTACCACATATTTGCAGCTATGCCTCCCTCGGTCTTTGCTAACCTTACCAACACCTCTCGCCACCGGATAGGTCCTTTGACCCCTTCCCCCCCTTCTCTCATTACTCCTCAGCCTCTTTGTCGACGACCGTGTCCTTGAATCGTCTAGCGGGAATGCCACGCTCAAACATGATGTCGAGCTCTCGATACGTTCTACCCTTGCATTCGGGCAATCGGAAGTACGCCCAAGTGGCGATGAGCCCGGCGGATGCTCCCTACACAATCAGCACACTTTTCCCACCATGGTCTGAAACAAACGAACCCAGAAGAAACCAGCTTTTCCTTTCCAGTTCCACGCGTCCGGGTTTATCTGGTAGGTGTTGAGGATTCCAGAGACGACACTGAGAATGTTGTAGAGGTTCCTAGATAGACCAACTGTCTTTGACCTCAGACGGGTTGACGATACTTCGCCTACGATACAATAGGCTAGCGGCTATACGGAGTCAATCCAAGCACAGTACTGCGGGGCAAAAATAACTTACGCCGACAGTGAAGTCATATACAAGAACCCAGATTAAAATTGCTGCGGCTTGACCCCAGCTAAGCCAGTTATGAGGGATTATCCACGTATTTCTTTGGGTACTCACGCAGCGTTGCTGTTGGTCTCTGCTGGGAAGGAGACCCCACCCACGACGAAAAGCCTGTTGTGTATGAGCTTAGTAAGGGGGAAAACGGGAGCCTTACAGAACAGTGAGGACCACCAGACCGGACAAGTAAATAGTTCGCCGCCCAAAGTACTGAACCAACGAATGAGCTTGCTAATTACGATTGGAGGAACAAACTCACCGTAAGAGTGATCCAAGAACCGCAAGTACCAACAAAGGCTAGTGCTGTAGTCCCAAGGCCCAGCTTGAAAGAATTTGCGGTACTGAGTCCAGCTGAGAATGATAATGTCAGGATTTGCCTTTCGAGCAAAGTGGATCACGAACCTTGCTGGAAAAAGTAAGTAGGTGTATTCGCAAAAGTACTACCGGCAAGGATCTGGGCAGCCCATCCCAGACACGCAATTTCCGTACGGCGAAGATCGCTGCCTTTGAAACAATCCTACCGAGGGTAAGCTTCGTCAATATGCAGGTGCAGTCCGCTTACGAAATAGCTGGAGCCAGTTTGATTCGCGAGCTCGATTTGGTTGGTACGGATCTAAAAAGCGTCAATCTCAAAAGCAAGAGAAATACAATAGGCTTACCATCATGGCTACCGTCTGGGCGGGATCGGTGACATCGCCTCTCCTGGAAAGTCTCGCCACAGCCTGTTTCGCCTCTTCCAGTTTTCCTTTACGGACCAGGTACCATGGACTCTCTGGCGCCAACGTTACGAGGATGAAGAGGGGAAGAGGCCAGAGCCACTGAATCGCAAACGGGATCTGACATCGGCGTCAGCTTTAATCCTGCGGGGTGTACGTGTCGGAGTCACTCTGTATCCCCATTGATCAGTCCGGGTCGAAGTGCTTTGCAATACCCCAGCAGCGATGAATTGTCCAATGACCCAGCACAAATTGACATAGCTAGAGTTGATTAGCGTTCGGCGCATCAATGTACTCACGTTGTGAGGTAGCCACGTAATGGGACTGGCGTCACGTCACTTGCGTAAGATACCGCAGACTATGCTGATCATTGGTCGAGGCCCTGGTGGGAGTCGTGGAACTCACACTAGCAAAAGCTCCCCAGGGTAGACCGCAGAGCATCTGGCGACGAGTCAGCCATTACTTGATGATGAATATGCAGAGACTGACTTGTCCGACAAAGAGAACTTCGATATTAGGCGCAAAGAAGACGATAAAAATGAAGCCAGTAAGGGCGATGAGTGCCGCCTGGATTGTTCGGCGATATCCCCATCTGTCTTGGGCCCAGGAGCATGCAAAAATACCACTGTGACGCGTCAGCCTGTTGATATCCACAGAAGGAATCCACGTACATGAAGCAGCCGATAGTTGAGGCTTGACCAACGGCAGTCTGCCAAGAGGGAGATAACTGGTAGCTGCCGGCACTTTCGGAATAGTGTCCATACTTTTCACGATAGGTGGGCAGTCCGATGATGCTACCAAGCACTGGGTATAGTTAGGCACTGGGTATAGTTAGTACGAGGGACGATGTCAAGGCTTACAGCCGATGTCATACCCCTCCATGACGATGCAGAGTGAGATAGAGAAAGACCAGAAAGCTGCCTTGGGATAAACACGCAAGGCCTGCTTTAAACCCATGGAGTGTTCGAGCTCCTCGGCAGCCATCGCATCGAGTCGAAGCTGATCCCACTGTTGACTGTTGGCTGCACCGGCATTCTCCAGGTGCACGATCGATTTGTCAAAGTCCTTGCCATCCTTGTTATCTTCACTGTCCAAGGCGAATGCTTCTACGTTCTTCTCTTCGTTGAGGTTCATGGTGTGCTGTTTGATCCGTCGGTGGGGGTCCCAGCGAAAACCAAAAATGGTGAACTCTAATTATACCCAACGAGAAACGGCACTGGAGATCCTATTATGGTCCTAATCTCGCCGAAGTCTGGCCGAAGTCTGGCCGAAGTTCGGTCGATCCAACCACATCATGCTACGGAGCTCCCGATGGTAGCGGGGCCGTATTCATTCAATTAAGGACAAGCCAGAACGCTTGGGGAGTCGAAAAAGGTCATCACACTTCGCCGAAGTTTGGCCGAAAAAATTAGATAAAAAAAGACAACGCGATAAGATAAAGAAGACTTTATCTAATAGGAGACCGACGGCTCCCGGTTCTCAGACATCTCCGAGTCTCACTAAAACGGCGCGATGGAAATTCCGTCGCCATAAAAACGGCACCTTTTTGCTCTATAATAAGAAGGGTTGGCGGAAGAAGGTTCATCGTCGTTAAAATGCTTATTCCTTATTCCCCTCTGTATGCATATACACTTTTTTTTTAACTTCGACGACGCATCATTCATCACTCTCATGCACTAGAATCATTTGTTCACACTTCAGCTGTATACCCACCTCCTCTGGCGCTCCCATTATTCGTTGGAAAAATGTCTCTGACATCTTGCATAATAGCTCATTTCATGCATTGTTTGTGCATGAATATTGGCGGTTCATGCTGTAAGTCAAGTTCTCTATTATCGACGTTTTTACCTTTTTCCACGAGTGTGCAGTTGATGAACTCGGAGGAAAGACGTTACGGAAAAAAAAGACAAAAGATCCCGAATAGCAGGCGCACGCCACGTGTTGAATTCCAAAGTAGCTCCAAGCCGTTCCCATCATTCTGCCCCCAGACGCTTCGTGTTCTCAGTCTCTTCACTGCATCATCATCCACCGCTCTCTTCCGTCCACTCAATATACTGCACTTTCACAGCGTATCTCGACTTTGAACTACCGACCAGCAACGACAACGTGCTATGAGAATGAAGATGCTATTTCTAGAAGCCAACGAAGAGGTGAGTTTTCGATTCGGCGTCGATTTGCTGTTCATTCACTGACAACGTAAATACTCCATTTTGTACCGTTCCAGCGTCATAAAGCCACATCGAATTAACCGTATCTGTACCCAGGACCCTCAAAAGCATGAATGAAGAGCTGCTGGGTGTAAATGTAGAGATCAGGATGTGAATTTTGAGGACCTGAATGTTGTACCACATCTGCTAATGATGTATATTGGTCTAGCTGGTCATCTGTCTATGTACCATTACCAACTACCCAGGAGAATGCATAGTTGCAGTTGGGAAGTTTATAACCCTAGGATGGCATGGCGGATTTATATGCAATATGCAGATCGAAGTGAGTACAAGCAGCGTATACCAACTTTCTCTATCCATGTTGATATCATATCCCCATCCATTCCCAGTTACCTTCTATTTTCACAGCGAATCGAAACGGATACCTATGAAGCTTCGAAGCCTGGGTCGAGGTCTTCGGTTGTGCATACCGGATTTTGGATAGAAGCGAGAGGAGTAGACGGCAAACAGGTACGTCACCGCACTGCTTTACTATGCCAATATTAGCTGAATAAGTCGACAGGACCTTACTCGAGATGCAGCACCGGGCGAAAGGATGATTTACTTTATAGTTGGAGGTGGCTACATGGGTCGTCATCCACTACGTATCCATACTCCCTGGCCTTTGGCAAAGATATCCAAAGCTCGCGTGTTCAGTAAGTCTCTCCGACGCCATTTGGAATTCAGACGAAACAATGGTTTGCGGATAGCTGATCAATTGATAGGCGTCAGCTATCGCAAATCTCTTTCCGACAGTACAGCATTTCCTTGTTCTCTCCTTGATACACTTGCAGGGTACCAGTACCTCATCGAGGAAAAGCATTTCGAACATAAAGTGAGCTATTTTTCACTCTTTCCCCGTTCCCTCACTGTCTACGGCATGGCTTGACTCGCCTATTGACAAACTTCGTGCATCTCTCAGAACATCATTCTATGCGGGGACTTGCCGACTAGGCTTTCCACTTGGCTAGTGTTCAGTTGGGGCTGGTGCCAGCTCGTTTTGTGAGCCTATTTATTAATCATCTTTTTATCGAGGGTAGCTAATACTGTTCAATTTCAAGGACTCTACTCTCCACCACACCGCTTCCTTCGATTCAGATACTCTTTCTCTGGCCGCCATGCCATCTTCATCGCGAAGTAAAGTATCTACGAAAGGTCGACCACAACCGAAACATGGAAAAAAGACCGCGGTTCGGCCTTTCAGGCTTCTTACTCGTCGCCGACCTACCTTCAGAGCAACATCACCTGAATCTATAGGTGAGCAGATTGAGGTACAACTTGAGCGTCGTTTTACTCCTCAAGCACATCCCTCCCCTGGAGAATCATCCGGGGGGTTCTCATCCACCCTCGCCAGCCGTATCACATGTATTATATGATTCCCATGCAGATCTATCTGTTCATTCTTCTTTGCCTAACCATTCCTCTCAATCACGTACTCATAATGAACGACGCCCGTGACCAACAGGAAGTGGGTCCATCTATGAAGCATCTCAAACCTCGGAAACCACTTGAAGGTTATACTGATATCAACAATGCCGCCCTAAAGGCACTGCTTAACGCCCACATTGCGCTTTTACTCAGCTTCCAGAGATGGTGAGAACAGAACTGATGGATTCGACATGTCCAGATGCGGTTGTTTCTGCCGATTTCTCCATGGACTGGAACTTGGACAGTGCGTTCCCTTGTCCCTGTCCAACAACCCATAATCATTGCTGACTTGACACCATTTCAGCCGGCTCCGTCCGTATAGCCAACCCAGCTCTCGGCGGCGGCTCGCTCCTCGACATGTCCGCCTACCCCTCTGTCTGGGCCATGCTCCTCCTCCACCGCCGCCCTCTCAACCCCGATTAAGACCCCAAGGCGCTCGTCACCCATCAGGCTATTTACCCGCGCACTGGAGTGGACATCAACTGGAGGTGGTTGGTGGAATAGAAGGGGCTTTGCCAGGGAATGCTGATGACGGACTTGGATAAGGGGGGACAGAAGGATTCGGCGGCAGCTTTGCAGTGTGAGGAAGGGGATTTGGTCATTGCCTGTATGTCCTCTCATTCTCCCCCTTTTCCCTTGCGCTAATTTTTCTTTCCCTCGCCCCCTTTCTTCCCATGTAGACCCCCCTTACCAACCCGAGACATTCTATTCCACCCCCGTTCCTCCCGCTTCCCCGGTACCATGACCTCCTCCACCACTCATCACCACCCTCTAGTGATAGTCTGACCTCTCGGAACATGTTTGAATCATACTCAACAGTCGATGGCAACATCCTATTGAGTCTTCTACAGTTCTTATCATCCAAAGAAGTCAAAGGAAGCATCACCTGGAAGTCCGAATTTCAACAGAGAGGTGCAAGGGCTGTTGCCGAGTTGGACCAGGGGAACTTGGTGCTTGTTGGCCCTACCTCAGCAGGAAAGATTATGACATGGATGTTCTGGGCGGCACTGCAAGCCTCACTGCCAAAAAAGGAAAAGATGCTTGTCATTTGTCCACTTGTCGCAATCAAGGAGTTCTTTGCCAAAGCTAAGGAATACCTCATCCCATCTCACTACTGGGGGTCTGGAAACGATCTTCTACTTCAGAGGATATTCTTTTCTTTTTGTCAGTGGAAGATATTCCTAGAAGAGAATTCCAAGCTTGGTTAACAGCCAATGCTCACCTAATTGTAAGTCGTACTTGTTGGTGATGGAAAATTTATTCTGACATGCTTCTCCTGACAGGGGAGACTTGTCTACGAAGAAGTCCATCAGGTTTTGACAGCATCTTCTTGGAGAGCTTCCATGTCTGCTGTGAAAATACTCGCAGCTTTCAATATCCCAAAGGTCTTAGTCTCTGCGATTCTTCCCCCAGTGCTACTACCTCGATTGCTCAAAGCATGCTGGATCAGTGAAGTGACTGAAATAAGGGTGCCAGTGACATCAAATTTGGCCAAGTAAGTAGTCTTTCCCCGATTCAGCTTGGATTTCTCTGATGATTTGACAGATACAGTGTTATATCAAGCTCCACACTCGTTGACAAGGAAGGTGCCAATGGTTACAACCTACCTGACATTGTCCAAGAAATGGTCAGGTGCCTCATCTTGGGGTTGATATTGCACATAGGACTGGAGACACTGTCATTCTTCCGACTTCGCAATTGGTACATCTTGCCTCTCCCATCTCAGAACCCTGTGCTAGTGGTGAGAGTCGATTAGTAGCCGTTGGATATATATGCCGTCATGTTGTAATGATTTTTTAGATAGAAAACACCTTGAATGAAGTATGTATGGAATACGTAACTTGAGGTATCAAAATATTGCTCGGTTTCTGAAGCATCGATCGGGAGTGACTGGGGTGTATTTTGCAGACAAAGAACAGCTCTATGTTTTCAATCTCTCGACCGCATCATGATACATTTGCATCCACCCACTAAAGCATTTCACTGTAGCAGCATATTTCAACTTTGAACCAATTGGCCAGCAGTCATGGATGACCTGATGGGGAATAATAGGATAATAGAAATACGTGCAAAAAGTGAAAGTGTGAGTTTTTTGGTCCAGGTGATTTTTATGGAGTGAGGAAATTACACAAGCCTTTGGTTGATGGGAGCACTATGGGAGGTCA
This sequence comes from Cryptococcus deneoformans JEC21, assembly GCF_000091045.1. Lineage (NCBI taxonomy): Eukaryota > Fungi > Basidiomycota > Tremellomycetes > Tremellales > Cryptococcaceae > Cryptococcus > Cryptococcus deneoformans. The sequence goes on from NC_006683.1 coordinate 61,788, forward strand.
GCATTGCTGTTCTCCACATAGATGCAGAAGGATCGTTAAGCTGGCTCACCGCATATGAGGGGCTAGACGATTCATTCTTGTGTCTAGCTTTTATCAATGGCAATCGGTACTATCTCCTCACAACTATTCAAATTTCTTGGCGCCTATCTTGCTGTTTTCGGCATCGTTAGGTTGTGGGCTAATTTCGGGGGGTGCCGTGGTCGGCTGAAAAATTTCGGGTGAATAATAATGTGGGATGATACATGGCAATTTTGTGCAGTATGGCATGCCAAACAATCTCCCAAAATCTGCCAGGTGAAATCTGCAGAGACATTTCAGGGACAAGGAAAGCTCCTGCATGATGATTACGTTTATGACGTGATGACGGATGAAGAGATGGAAGTGGAAATCGGCGGAAGGCTCGGGCTGGTGCAGCGTGCACGATCAAAGAGGTGAAAAAAGCAGCGAAGCAGATGCTGTATTATGGGGTACTTTGTATCAGATACCAGCTACATAAATAAAATGCGCTCCTTGTAGCTCATAACATCTGAGAAGAAGACATCGGATACGAGGTCATGTGAGATGGCTAATGGGCATTATTTATTTTGCAACGTAATTATAAAACTTTCACTGGCAACTGGGATTGTTAATAGAATAATAACGAACCATAAATGGCTCACCATCATGGGTGGTGATACTTTGGGGGGAAGCGGTGATCGCCGTCAGGGGCCTGTTTTCATAGTAGCTTATTTTTAGGCTTTTTTGGCAACGGGTGACTTAATAATAGTAGCCAACAAGGGAGTCACCGTGCCCCAGACACGATTCCCACAAACCGAATCTTCCATGCTGCCGCCAGCTTTAGTCAGTCCATCCATCTTGCCTCGTCTCTCCTGCATCTTATATCAGTTACAACACCGTAAAACTTTTGTTTATGCATTATCTTTTCAACTCTTTGTCTATCGTCCACGAGCGCGAAGACCACGACAGGTGCTGTACCTGGCCAGAAAGTACGTGACCAGAAGAAAGTAAGGAAAATAAGACGAAAAGTCCGACTTGTTCGCCGCTGAATCTGATTCCTCTTTTCTTCCTTCTGTTTCCACTTTAGTTTTCTTTATTTTCACTATAAACTCGAAAACGCTCCTACACTCTACGGCCTTTCCCCCTTTCTCACTCATATGGTGTGCCATACACCGAAGAGCACCATTTGTCGATGATAACACGCACGCCCTGGGCTTCTCAAAATTCGACCCTTTTGAAAACCAATAATCCTTCTCAAATACGCCATTGGGAGTATGTCCGATCACAATGGGAGCAAGCCTCCTTCAAAGAATGGCTCTTCGACTGTTTCGGTTTGGAATAAGAAGACCTCATCGACGGCTGACAATGTCAAGTATGTTGTGAGCGGTCCACCTACGACACAGGAAGAATGGGATAGGTTCATAACGGAGTGAGTTAGTAATATGAATTCAGTACATCGGTTGCTGAACTCTTTTAGCTATACCATAGGCGGCCTTACTCAGCAGTCCTTTCCTCCTACCAAGTCAGCACAATCGACATCTACCTTGGATGGATCCATTGTTGGCCAGGATGTCATATCCCAAGCATCCATTCTCCCTGCTTCTCCCACTCTGTCCGGTCAAATGCCTTTAACATCCCTTCCCATTGCCTCATCAGAAACGTCTAAAGCTCAAGTATTGGAAAAAAATGACAGTATGAGCCTTGATGACAGAGATACCTTGGATGAGAGCAGTCAGGAGCCCCGTGCTGTTCATCTCAATACATCTTCTTCTGGTCCTTCGAACCAAGACCCTAATATCCCCAACGTTCCCATGACCGACGAGCCCAGGCAATCTCATTCTACAAGCAAACCCGCGGAGGAAAGGACAAAGAAGTTCAAACATCCGCAAGGTATGACTCGGGAGAACATGGAGAAGCTTGGTGATGAGTACAAAATGGAAACGAAACACGGGAAGAAAGCGTCATCGAAACAGGAAAAGAAGGCGAAAGTTCGACCAATGAAGGGAGATTACAGGGAATCATCTGAAGAAGAGCCAAAGAAGCCGAGTAAAAGACGTGCACGTCGGCCGAGGTCGCGAGGGTCTTGGGTCAGTCGACGTGAGCAGTCCCTTGATGATCCCTTTCTCCGTGCTGCTCGAGATGCGTTAGATCCAGCATTATTAGACTCTGCTACCAATTCTTCTACATCAATTTCACTCGCCGACCTTGGTCACAACTTCGCGGCAGAAAGAGTCAGGGTGAGAGAATATTTTCAGAAGAACGGGTATCTTCCTCCACCGCGGCAAACAGAAGAAGCATCCCGACGGCGCCTGCGAGTCATTCGACGACTTGGTCTTGAAAATGCCGAAACATTTCAGGTTGAAACCATTGACAGACTCGCCCGTCTTGCCGTTTCGTTTTTCAAGACTAACGCGGCAGTTATCAGCGTCATCGGCAAAAGCAAACAGCTGTTCCTTTCCGAAATCGGCTTTGGCGCACGGACATGCGACGTGGACATGTCCGTATGTTATCACGCAATGACAATGTCCCAAGCCGGGGATCAGTGTATTGTAATTAACGACGCGAGCAAAGATTGGCGGTTTAGGAAGAATCCACTTGTTGATGAAGGAAGAGGACCAGTGCAGTTCTACGCTGGCTCGCCTTTGAGGGTAGGACAAGGGTCGAAAGAGGCCATTATCGGGACTTTGTGTGTAGTGGACGACAAGCCGAGAGACGATTTTGGAGAGGATCAGCGTGAACTGTTGGCGGATCTTGCGAGGTGTGTAGTGAGCGAGTTGGAATTACTTTACTCTCAACAAGCTGCGATCGAAAGCGCCAAACTTCATCAGATCTCCGTCGACTTCTTACGACGTTCGCTTAAGCATCGGCCGTTAGAGCGTGCGGGAAGATCAGCAGGTATCACAACTGGTTCCGGCTCGACGCCTATGGAAGGTGTCAGGGCTGGTAACGATGGTTCATCCGCGAGTGGTTCGACAAGAAGCTCAGGCAGTCAAAAACGGATTGAAGGAGCAGACGAGCACCAGAGTGATGAGACGGTCGACATCTACGACGAGGCATGTCGAGAGATCCGGTTTGCTCTGGACGCGTACGCTGTCGCTGTCGTCGATCTGTCGCAGTTCCATCTTTTCTACCCGGCTTACCAAAACTCCTCAGCGGGCGCTGGATCAACTCGAGCAGGATCAGTGATGGGGACGATGACGGGGAGCGGAGCGACTACTGTCAGACCTGGGGCATCTTCAAGCATGGACCAAACCACTTCAATGACTTCAACTGTTGAAGAGGAGGATAATCCTTGGGACTCGAAGAAGAAACAGGCTCGCCCAACCTATCCCATGAACGATCCTTTAGCACCTGTTCGTACCCCTCAAGTCCTTTTTATTCCTTCTCGACCGCGAGCAAGGTCAAAGTGGTATAATAAAATTACAGAACAGCAGTCAGGCGATACAGTGGGTCTCTTGCTCTTCTTAATTGCAGGTACTAATTGAGACTAGCAGTTAGCAGTGCTGGGCTACAGTTGTGCCCATGACAACTATGCTTTTAACTTTACTACTTCACCGGCGGCAAGAAAGATTGTGGCCGACTTCATCGCGAACAACGTCACCGTGAGTGTACAGATGCCCGTCATTCACACTGTCATACATTTGCTGATGTCTGCGGATAGACAAGGAAAGTGTGGTACACACGGGATGACAGCGAGGGTATCGCTGCTAGTATAACCCACCTCATGCCTCAAGGCACTGAGACGAGTTTGGCATTGCCTGTATTTGGCTTCGACGGTCAGGTCAGTTTTACGGGCCCGCTCTATGTAGTCTGGTATTTGGTGCTAAATTTGCTATCAAGGTCTCATTTGCAGTTGTCGCGTGCTGGAAAGATCCTCTCTACACATATCCTGCTGGTGCAATGCAGTTCGTTGAAACGATTGCTGGTAGTTTACTGGCGTCTGGTGAGTGATTTGAGTCTCTAAGGTAGCCGATACTAACACATTTGTCATATCAGTGTTGAAGGAACGGTTACTCCAAGCGGAGCGAGCGCAGTTGAACTTCGCTTCAGCCGCCAGTCATGAACTCAGAACACCCCTTCACCAAATCAATGCTGCCGCCAATATCCTTCGAACCTCTCTACAACCTGTTTTGCAGTCTTCTTATGCACCTGACGAAACGCCTTCGCAGCTATCGGCGGATGATCGACAAGAGGTGCTAGCTCAATTAGATCTGATAGACAGCAACAGTTTATCATTAGCGGGTATTTTGGAGAACGTTATCGACACATTGGATGTGGGCAAGATGTCCGAGTCTCAAGGCACTGAGAATGACCACACGCCAGATATCGTCACATCAAGAGATACTTCACGAGCAGTCAGTTTGTCCGCTGCTTTGGAAAAGGTGGTCGACGATGCTATGGAGTTGGAGTCAAAGACGAGGCGTGCCGTGGGAGGAAAGGGTTTGGAGGATGTGGAGGTTATACTGGAAGTGTTGCCGAGGCAGAGGGGTGGATGGTTAACGACCAAAGATATCGGGCCATTGGCTAGAGCTACTGGGAAGGTTATTCACAACGCGATCAAGTTTACAGACAAGTAAGTATTCTTCTTAGGATCATGCTAGCGTTCTGCTGACTTTCGAGCAGGGGCCATGTGCATATCACAGTTCAAGATGTATCTCGCGAAGTCATCTTGCCTGCTGGCTATGATAATTCTCTCAAAGTGTCCACAGTATCAATCGATATCAAAGACAATGGACGTGGAAGTGAGTCTTTTGAGAAATGGAGATTTGGAATACCCTAACTTGCGCCCTGCAGTGTCTGCCAATTTCCTTGATAGAGAGATCCTTCAACCTTTCTCCAAGGAGGATCCTTTTGTTTCTGGTTCTGGTCTTGGCCTCACGCTCACTCAGCGCATCCTCGAACTCATTGGAGGCAAGATCGCCATTGCCTCGTCACCTGGCAAGGGCACATTGGTCCATATTGAAGTTCCAGTTCAACTTCTTAACGATGATAACAACTCCGATCAAGATGATCTTGGTCGTAATGATGGCGCGTCTGACGCGATAGAAGAGTCAAATGCCATTCGAACGGATGGTATCTATCTCATAGGATTTGCCACGGCCAAGAACTCTGCATTACGCCGAGTCGGCAAGTCTCTCACACGGCAGTTGAAACTTCACAAGTGCCGAGTGGTTACCGAGATCAATTACGCCAGCTTAATCGTGACGCCGGAGGGAGGAGTAACCGATGCTGTGTTGGCGAGATTGTGTCGATCAGCGAGGCCATGTGTGCAAGTGATTGTTTTGGAAAGGGACCGGACCAGATACGGTTCCATTTACATTCCAAGCCCTTTGCACGCCCATACCAATCCTCAAAGATCGCCTTCCAGTCCGGCAGCAACTCTTCTCACACCTCAAGATCAGGAGTATCTGGACCGGATTCCTATCATCCGCCTCGCAAGACCACTACGACCTAGTGTTGTAAGACGTATCATGGATCCTACTCCTAGAATGCCCGAAAAACCTGAGAGATACGTATCAGATGTCGTTGGGGGTGATGAGGCAAAGGAAAAAGCCGCGATGGGCGCGAGACCATCCATTGAACATGTTCAAAGGCCGCCATCAGCCAGTGCTCCCTTTAATGAAGGTGCTGAATTTAAACCACATCCGATAACATCAGCATACCCTACAATTTCAACATCTACGGCTCCGCCTGCGACATTGGAGGGAGGTAGCTCGAGTGATGTGGGAAGTGGGAGCGAGACGCAGAATGAGGATCAGCCGTCTGTGTCCTCCATTTCAATGAGCGGTAGCGATATGCGTAGCGGAACGGAAGAACTTTCGGGGATGTCGGTCTCGGCTAATGGAACAAGTGGAGTTAGTGAAATTAGTGAGAGTGCAGTATACGGTGGAAGCGAGACTAGCGACCGTTTAACAACGGAAGTGAATGGTAAAAATGAGAGGAAGTCGGACAAAGCCAGTATGCCGTCGGCAAAAGGCCTTACTTTACTTAAAGGTGAGCTTGAGGAATAATTTACGTCGATAGAAGTTAATAAAATGTAGTGCTTGTCGTGGAGGATAATGTGATCAATCGAAAGATAATGACGACCATGCTTCGACGAGCGGTGGGTCTCTTTGCACACTGTCGGAACGAGATTACTGACTCGAAACCAGTCTTGCAGCTTCGCTGAAGCCGTTGATGGAGTCGACGCTGTGGATCAGTTTTCAACTTTTCAACCCGACTTGGTTCTTCTCGACATAACGATGCCACGCAAAGATGGTTTCGCCGCCGCCGCGGAAATGCGTCGGCTTGAAACAGTCCGTCAGATCGCCGAAAACGATGTTCCCGATCCTTCAAGCCCTATCGCCGCCGAATTGATCGAGAACGCATTACGATCACTTGACCTCAACGCCCATGCACCAGTGCCATCAAGTGCCTGTTCATCTGCTGGAAGCAGCCACAGTATCAAATTGAAGAAGAGAGCAAGGATTATCGCAGTAACGGCCATGAGTGCTGAACACCAAAAGAGGAAGGGGTTATACGAGTGTGGTATTGATCATTGGATGACCAAGCCGTTGAGTATGAGCGTGTTGAGATCGATGGTAGAGAAAATGAAGGAGGAAATCAATGAGGGCACGTAAGATACAAGAACATAGACTGAATTTGGTTACATCCGAGGTATAGTACGAATTTTGAGGATCTTTCTGTCATCACGTCGTCTTGTTACGATGTGTTATTTCTGCCTTTGTCGCATTTGTCATCCATGGATTTGTTATATTTCATAGATTGCATTCGAGATGCCATAATCCATTGTATTTAAAGAGCAATTATTGTTATAGCAACTGTGTTAACACAGTTTCGGCTGCGGTCCTCAGGAAAGAAGAATCGATTGTTAGACAATCCGAATCGTAGAAGACGGATGAGGAGCGAGCGTTTACTGAACATTTAGCAAGTTCGCAAACGATTGGTGGTACCAACGGTGCATATCCATATTCTGTAAATGCAGACACAAGAACCATTAGCATAGTCCCAAACAAATTGCAAGCATACAGAAAATGTGCACGTCTGCCCGACAAACGATCTGATAACGAAAAGAAGCGATTCCGCCGTCTGGTGCATGCGTGGACTCCGTGCCACAGGGGGGTTGTTCCTTATATCCGCCCATTTGATCCCGCGTTCGACATTTAATTCCGCTCTGAAGCCCTTTGGTGCTGAGCAGGGTGCATTGACTTTGCAGCTGGAATGTAAACAACGAATGAACATTACAACAATCCCCGCTGCTCAACTAATCATAGACCATCTCCCAAATGGCAGACAACCCAGTCTTACAGGCGCTCCAGACCCTTTATCACGATCCGGATACCGCAGCGAAGAGGAGAGCAAATGAATGGCTCCAAGAATTTCAACATAGTGTGCGTTCGGGCCTAAAGTCAAAGAGAGCGCAGTGACAACAAGTGCTTATAAATTATACATAGACTGAAGCATGGCAGACTGCACATGTTCTACTCAACGCCCCTGATTCGCCATTAGAAGGGAGGTTATTCTCTGCTCAGACATTGCGTGCCAAAGTATGTTCCTTTATCCTTATTCCTAAGACTTAACGCTGACAGTCATCTTTTTGCAAGATCACATACGACCTCTCCCAACTCCCACGCGAATCCCTACCACCCCTCCGCGACTCCCTGCTTAACATCCTCCTACCCCTCTCCTCCTCTTCTGCCCCGACCGGCTCCAAAGCTGTCCTTCTTCAACTATGTCTCGCCATCTCCGACCTTGCTCTCCAAATGCCCGAATGGGAAAATGTCGTACCCAACATGATTGAGAGGTTTGGGACGGACCCAGGGACGGTGACAGTGTTACTGTTGTTTTTGAAGACATTGCCGGAGGAAGCGACGAATCCGAGGATACCGCTCGCGCAAGATGAGGCGAGGGCGATTCTGAATCGGTTGGTTAGTGGCTCGGCGGGGAGGGTCTTGGAGGTCTTGACAATGTATATCCAAGCCGAGGGTAACGTTTTCATTATTTATTGTTTCTAAATATCACCTTCGCTGACGCTTAACAGGCGTGACAACGTCTATCCAAATATCCGTATTCGAAGCTCTCCGAAGCTGGCTTCAAGCCGGCGAAGTGACCGCTTCCCAAGTCGCCGCAACCCCCCTCTTCTCGGCCGCTCTCTCCGCCCTCGCTTCTGATCAGCTATTCGACGCTGCTGTTGACGTCCTGTGTGATCTCATCCATGAAACTCAGGAATTAAACGACAATATGACTGTCGTCCAAGAAATTATTCCGAGGGTGATTGCTTTACGGGGAGAAGTGGAGAGGTATAAGGATGACCCGGATAGGGTGAGGGGATACTGTAGGATACTCTGTGAGGCGGGAGAGTGTTATCAAAGCCTAATCGTCCAGCACCCAGGGGACTTGTTACCCCTCGTCCAAGCTATCGCCGAATGCGCCGCCTACCCTGACCTCGATATTGTACCCATCACATTTTACTTCTGGTACGCCCTCTCCGAATCTCTCGAACGTCAAGAAAACTTCTCCCAAAATCCTGCTTACTCACCCATTCTCTCCATCTTCTCCGACCTCCAATCCATCATCATTTCTCACCTCCACTTCCCGCCCGACGACGAACAACAAACCGCGCAAGAACGCGATGAATTCCGTACATTCCGACACCGGATGGGCGATACCCTCAAAGACTGCTGCCACGTCCTCGGCGCCACAGTATGCCTCAAAAAATCATACGACCTCATCCTCTCCGCGCTCTCTCAACCATCCCCCTCATGGCAAGCGATCGAAGCACCCCTCTTCTCCATGCGATCCATGGGTGCCGAAGTGGATCCTAACGACGATGAAGTCCTCCCACACATCATGGCCCTCCTTCCAACCCTCCCGCAACATCCTAAAATCAGGTATGCGTCCATCCTTGTCATCTCTCGCTACTCACCATGGCTCAACCGACACCCCGAACATCTCACATTCACCTTATCCTACGTGTCGGCAGGGTTTGAAATGGCGGACGAACAAGTTTCCGCCGCGGCAGCCCATGCGATGAAGTTTATCTGCCAAGACTGCACGACTCATCTTGTCCCCTTTTTGCCCCAGCTCCACACGTTTATGGAGAGTATAGGCGAGAGGCTGGGGCAAGAGGATGTGGTGGAAGTCTGCGAAGCCATCGCGTACATTATCGACGGTATGCTCCCTGCTGAAGCAGCTTCTGCGCTTTTGCAATTCTGTTCCCCCCTCATCACCCGTATCCAAACTCTCCTCTCGCTCTCCCCCTCTGCTCCCACCTCCTCGGTATCAGTGTCGGAGGGTGACCTCGAAAAAGTCTCAGACACCCTTGAACAAATAGATGCATACCTGTCTATCGTCCGTACCCTCTCCCCATTCCCTCCTTCATGCTACTCAACCGCTGAAAGGGTATATGCGATATTGGATGTGTTGTTGGAGAATTTTGGAGGGGTGTATCATGTCTCGGAGAAGGTGGGGTCTGTATTGAGGAGAGGTTTGATTTTTTTCCCGGCTGAGGTGCTTGTCGGGGCTGGGGCCGGAGCTGAAGGCGAAAGCGGAGGGAGAAGAGGGGAAGAAGGAGGAATGGTGTCCCAACTGATCAAGCGGATGCAAACAAGCTTTGAAGAAACGGGGTACGCTAGTTATTTATGGATAATGGGTAAAGTGGTAGACAAATTTGGCGATATGGTCCTGTCTTCCACCTCGAGAGGAGAAACAGACGGAGCCGGGAGAATGGTAGGAGAGTTGTTGGGGAGAGCGTTTGAAGGTGTGACAACTTCTCTTGGGAGGTTGTTGGAAAGGAAAGTTGCCGTTGAGATACCCGACGGTAGGTCTTTTTTTTTTTTCTTCCCTTTCCCTCTCGCCCTCCTCAACCCCAGCCTCAGTCCCTTGGAAGAACAAAAGCTAACTACCCTTTCTCTCTCCCAACACCCCTCCTCTACCCCTACCTTCCTGAAAAATCTGGGAAAAAACAGTGCTGGACGATTACGTCCACCTCTTCCTCTCATACCTCATCCACCTTCCGCCAATCCTAGCTTCCCCTTTGCTTCCCCTCGCACTCTCGCATACCCTTCAAGCTCTTACTTGTCCAGCGACAAGCATCATTCTCACTTCGCTCGACGTCCTCGCCCTTCTTTCTTCCCATCTATCCCCTTCCCCTTCCCCGTCCGCCACGTCCACTTCCTCCTCTCGCCCATCGACGCCGAAAAACCCAACAGCAGTCCGCCCGATGTTCGCTCAGTACGCCCGCCCCACACTCTCCCTCCTCCTTAAGGGCCTCATTGCCGATTTCCCGGATGAAGCTTCCGAACCCATCGGCCAAGTCCTCGTGCATTTTGCGATAGCGTTTGGTGGTAGTGGGGGGGAGATGGAGGCGTGGGTGAGGGAGGCGTTGGCTGGTGTGGGTGGGCATTTGGTGCTGCCGGCTGATAAAGAGGCATTTTTGGGGCATATTCATGAGTACGTCTCTCTTCTCCCTCCCCTCCTCTTCCATATCCCATTATATCTCATGGTAGAGAGACGAAGAAAATGCTAACTTGTTTTCTGCCTAACTTATCTCCCAGATGCATCGCCAACGGTCAGCCGGAAAAGATCAAGTACGCTTTACACGGTTTGTTAAGAGCTGCAAGGCGGATGAGAGAGAGAGGAAGACAGAGTAGGAAAAGTCTTGGAGCGGTATAATTCTGCAACCCAGAATCCCTTATCTTCTTCGCTTCGGACTCTGCGCATGCTCGCTTGTATCCGGGGTTGTGTGCTGGGATCGAGTTGGGGAGAGATTATGGGTGTCAGACAGAGGGAAAAGGGGGAAAGGGGGAATGGGGAATGGGGGAGCACGGATAGACGGTAATAGGACAAAAAAAAATCAGTGGAGTGTAGAATAAAGAAATCAACTTTCCAGATATCTCTTTTTAGCAATCAGCATGGGTGGATGGTAATAAGCATGGACAGATGGTACTTTTGTCATAATCTTGGGCTGGTTAGAGCCTGGTGAGGGGAGGAGGGATATAGAATGTCGAGCAGGGAGGGAGAGGAAGAGGAAAATGCATGCATGATACGTGAATTTCCAAACTCGGCGAAACTGCAGGGGGATCATGAGCTTGATCGATGTGATGTGAGATGAAATGAAACTGAGCGGCAAAAGATTATGGTGCTACTACCTAGTGGATAACAGTTTGGATTTTTTGAGGAGGGACAAAGCTTTGTACATGTTTATGTTTTTTTTTCTTCATATCTTTTGCAGGCCATTCATTCCTGCCGATTCAATATTTTACTCGAGGAATTCCTCCGAAAAGAATGAAAGAGAAAAAAGCTTTTATGGTTCATAGGATATTCCAATCGCACGATAGGAAATCATATGTATACCCGAGTCCACAGTCTTTCGTAGACCTCAAGTGATCAATATTGTTGTCCTTCAGTTACTATATATGCTACCAGGTCAGATCTATCCATCCTCAAATTATCGAAATCATCGCTGCGGTCGGCCTTTGAGCCGGCTTTTGCCCCTGCAAGCTTCGCTCCATTCCAGTCCCTCATCTCTCTTCCAGTAGAATGCATGTTTCCCATTGATCGGCCTAATGCTCGTGAAAGTCACCTTATTCGACGTTTGAAGGGCGGCGTTCCCTTTTCATGCAGGGGTATACACTTGATGATCAGTTCCTCTGCGAGATGGCTTCTTCTGAGATGCCGAACTACACGCTTCACTCTACCTCGTCTCTAGTTTGCCATTAAAGGCCAACATATTTTTTCTTCCAACTAACTCCCTTTCGTCCTGTTCCGCTCCTCATCCTGATATTCGAGGGATTCTTGCTGCTGTTCAAGCTGTTGTTCCTGGCGCTTTGGGTGGTTATTCGGCTGGGCAAGTCTGCCCAACCCAGCCACAAATCATCTCTTGCAACTTACTCGACGATTATAAATTACGGAAGGTTAAAAATCTCCGAAAATGTTCGCTGTTCCCGTTCAACCGTTGATCATCGCCACAATAGAACAGCTTTCTCGCTCTAATTTGAGGACAAGGTAATATCGTCGAAATTGATAAGATAGTCCTATCATATCGTATCGAACATCCACATCTTTGTTAATTCTGTGTGGGCGGTCAAACCATGCCATCTCTGTCGCAGTGTAAGTCAAAAAATGAACAACTTCGGATCCTTGATCTGTACCTGACAGTAGGACGATGGAAAGCAAGCTGGAAATGATTAACGTCAGCTCTGAACAAGTACGCTCAAATAAACTAAGTCTGCGGATTGATTGTTACATTGTAAGACTGTGAACTTGGAGTATCCACACCCTTTATCCTTTTGATTCACCTCCTACTTTCCACAATAGCCATATCTGTGTTTAGTCCTGATTTCCAGCGACAGACCACATGATCGCTACACAAAATAGTCTAGCGCGTCGAAGGAGTCCGACCACCGCCGAAGCAATCCAGTTAGAAGAGCATGGAGGTTATATATTTACCAAGGGTTGATGCAGCTGATGTATAAGTCGGCCCATGGTTGCTGATATGCTTTTGAAGTAATTGTTGTATCTGCGATAATACCCTATTAAAAGCTAGGTAAAAGAAGAATGACCTGATACAATGATAATGTTAGTTGATAGTTATACACTAACCATGATATAATCAGCTATCGTCTATCAAGATTTGAAGGCATGTGACAATGATTATCACGAGTCAAACTCACTATTAATTCTATTAATTGTCATGTTCTTTCCTAGTTGCTGGCCAGATTAAGATGCGTCGTTACTTCTCAAATCTCTTCATCCTTCTCTCCACAATCTCCTTCAGAGGGCATGCGCTGCTTTCTGGAGGATTTGTGCCTTCCTTCTCTGCCGTCTGGTACATATTGAGGCAGCATTTGTAGAGCGCAAATACTTGAGATTGACATTTGGATTCGTCATAGTTGTTGCGTTGGATGCAGGACTGGATTTCACAAGCTGCGTATGGTGGTGAGTGACAAAATCATTGGAAAGTTTGCAGATTTGTCTACCTTCTGCTTGACAATCTTGCGGTTGGCCCATAATGCTGTAATGTCTGTGTTTTGGAACCACAGATGGAAAATGGAAGGAAAGAGCAGACCTTCTTGGAGTAAATCAGGCGGGAGTAAATCGTCGGCTATGACGATGAAACCGACGGCCAGTTGTTCTCAAAACGATGACATCACCTTTTAATTTTTTAAGCCGCCCAATTAACCTTTATTTATCCGGAAAGAGACGGCGCTCTGTCGGTGTCGTCGAGCGTCCGATGTCGAGGTTTGTTAACTTGATTAAAATGTTTGTTCGGCTGTCCAGAACTCATTATAGCAATGTCACAATCATCATGGCCGCCAGAACTGAAGTGAGTTTCACAAAAAATGGATTGCTACTGACAAAATTGTGCAGAGCGTGGGTTCAGAACTGCCTTGCGAGAGCGACAGCATCAAACAAGGATGCGGTCAATAACGAGCTCAAGAAGGTCAGTGGCTGCAACAAAGTTAATGAGATGGAACTGATTGTGTCTAGGTCTTGTTTGAGGCGCATGCTCAAGGAACAATCAACACGACAGATTGGTCCAAGGTCGAGCTTCAAGCGTGAGCACTCAACTTCAATACGCATATACACCTCTCTAACCCTGACATAACTTCGTACAGTCTCAAGTCGCAAGCACAACGGACGACCTATACTCCTCAACCGACTTATGCAGTGTCATCCCCTGCATTATCGGCATCGTCGTCCGCTTCAACATTAACCAAAGATACCACTTTGAAGAAAAAAAAAAAGAAGAACAACGGTACTTCCACTTCAAGTTTTCCCTCACCGTACCTATTTTCTGGTTCTGCCGAAGAAGAAGAAGCCAAGGCTCGCCGCGCAGCACGATTTCAAAAACCAGCAGCTACACCGTCGTCAAATCATGCCGCAGCCTCGGGCGGTATTGGGACGTGGTTCGTGGATGATGCAATAGGTAGTGGTGGACTCGGGATGGTTCCCGGGCAGGTAGGCAAACGAAAAATTATGGGCAAGGGTAATTTGGGTTATGGAGGTGCTGTCGTTCAAGAAGTTGATCCTGTAAGTCACTCTGTTCATATAGTGCGAATTATCAGCTAATTGTTGGCTAGAATGTCATTGATTGGGATGCCTATACCATCCGAGGGACTTCGACAAAACTTGAAAAATCCTACTTGCGACTAACCTCTGTGTGTCCATTTTCGACGCATTACCGAGTGGGGAGAACTGACTTCAAATTATAGGAACCTTCACCTGCTGACATACGGCCTCTTCCCGTTCTTGAGCAGACTTTAGAACTACTGAAATCCAGATGGAAGAATGAGCACAACTATGCTTATGCTCTGGATCAGTTCAAAAGTATGAGACAGGATCTGACAGTGAATATTGATTTCTAATCCATCTTATTCGTGGTCTAACCTGTCTGCTAGGTTCAACGAATTAAGAACGACTTTACCGTCAAAGTCTACGAAATCCACGCTCGAATAGCATTAGAAGCGGTGCGTCATATACCGTAGCTATGTTAGGATACTTACTAACGTCCAGAATAGAAGGACCTGGGTGAATATAATCAATGTCAGTCTATGTTACGGCAGCTGTACGAGTTAGGTCTGCATGGTCATCCCGAAGAATTCCTGTCCTACCGTATCATGTACTTGTTACATACGCGTAATCGCAGTGGTGAGTTTTGGGGTAAGCTGTTTTCTCGGGATCTGCTGACATGTATTAGATATGGCTACTCTTCTTGCACAACTAACAGAAGCCGAAAAACAGCATCCCGCTGTAAAGCACTCGCTCGATGTTCATGCCGCCCTATCTACCTCTAACTATCATCGATTCTTCCGTTTATTTATCACCGCACCCAATATGAGTGGATACATCATGGACCATTTCGTGGAGCGAGAACGCATGTCTGCTTTGGCCGTCATGTCTAAAGCGTGAGTGTTGTTCACCATGGTTCGTTTAACGACTAACGTTTGTTGCAATAGTTACATGACCCTTCCGTTAGATTATATCTTTCACACCCTTGCATTTGACTCTGAAGACGAGACACACCAATTCCTGACCGAACACAACGCCGCAGTCTACACCAACCTCCATGCCTCACACGGATTCAGAACGCCTTTGCATGATCTTATATGGGACTGCAGGAAGGCGCACTCAGCTTGTCAGAAGGGAATGGAAAAGTATCGGGTTGTGGATCTGAAGGGTCAAGTGGATTAATCTGGTGCGCCCCAAGATGTACAAGGTAACGTTTGTTTTCTTGCTCATTCTCACGTTTTTTCTTGATGGGTTCTGGGATGGGATAATCAAGGACATTCAATCCGGACAGGATGGCAAGTTGTTTTGTCCTCCAGAGAATGCGAAGATGATGTACGGATTGTTTGTATAAATCATACGGTATGGTACGAGGGGAGCGTCTAAAAATGTTATGCTATTCACTACACTTTTTACTTCCAAGTGGTGGCGAGCGGTATCTAGCGACTTGTATTCTAACTGTGCATGCAGAGACATACATGCTTACGATCCTCTGCTCTCTTATCTTTCCCTCTTTTTTCTCCGTTCTCTCTCGCGTTCTCGACCTGGGCCCTCACTTCTTCTCTCTTCCCTCTTTCTCGCTTTCGGTGTCTCCCTCTCCTCCCCTCCTCTCTCACTTGTTATTTCTCTCCCTCTTTTCTCGAATTTGCATCTTACCCAGATTATCCCTCGTCAGCGCTCCCACCGCCATCTCGACCTTTAATCTTTGTTCGCCCACCTCAGCTTCTTCATTCTTCTCCAATTTTCCCGGCTTCTCCGACTGTCCGGATACACCTGATACACCCGATACCCCTGATCGAGCTGATTCCGCTGCCGAGCGTCCTTTTCGGTTCGCTTGTCTTTGCTATGAATAGTGGGTCGTTGTCACTCTTCTTTTTCCATCAAGAGCAGATAAAGGAAGAAGAGTAATTTTGCCCAAAGCTGGGTGTCGGTGCTCGTACGAGCCTAACCCCGAACTTGAAGCTAACCCATTCAACGTCCTTCCATAGATCGGCGTCACGGTACTAGCACTTTTCGAACTCATTGATTCAGACTTCATATCATCATCTCTCACATCCCTATTTCGATCGCTCCCGGTCCGTCCGCCCCCATTCCGAGCCTGAGAAGGACTGGCGTTCGGTATTCTAGGCACAACCATCCCCCTAATTTAGTTCCACTGCCCCAACACCGCAGTATGAGCTTCTTGGTCTTCTTTGCGGGCTTCCCAGGAAGAATAGATGGCGAATATGAGGACTGAGATAAAGATAAGCACGAAGAGACAGACGACACCTTTTTATTGATTTGATTAGGTGGAGGAGGGTGGGAGGAATGTTGTCAGTTCAAAGTTGCGGTCTTTAGACTTGGGAGAAGAGAGAACGGGCAAAGCGGAAAGAGAAAGAGACGAGAAAAGGGCGAAGAACTTACATATGATGATAATTTGAGCTGTGGTGAGCGTCATGATATTTCATGGGGGATTTTGGAAAGGGATCTGCAACAGAAGGAACGATGGATATTAACATGTGCAGTGAGAGGTGAAGAGATAAGTGTTGGTAGGTAGTAGAAGAAATGAAGGACTACGTATAGAGCTACGAGTACGTAAATGAAGCTATTGTTTGCCACCTATTATTGGGGTCTTCTTACGCTAACCATATCCGCCTCAGATGCTGCCGCAGCACTTCCATTCCCTTGTTGAAAGAAGGAAGAAAGGAAAAGCAGGCAACACACAAAAGAACAACGAAACTGGCAAGATCTCCGTGTTAATGCCTTTCGTTACGGCACAATTGAGTATAGAAGAATGTGCCTTGTTAAATAAATTAAATGAAAGTCTCATAAATCGCTTATCATTGGCTGTCCCATCCGTCAGGAAATTTATGATCATCACAGGAAACTGTCAATGTGCTGCCAAACTTCCTTTCATAGATTTCCCGTTGTTCTTCGGAGACTAGGCCTCCGGTTTCCCATCCGATAGCCTTTGGCGAGAAAAGGGGTATGGCAATGGTAACGATGTTATTCGATACAAACTTCCTTGCATTCTTTACACCCATGACAACTAGATCATCATAATTCTACGCCAATACAATAACTTAAGAATGAAATAACAAAGTGAGATACGACATATGATCAGATGTCGTCAAAAAGATCAACCAAGGCCAAACGACGCCTTCAGATGACCCTATTTTTTCTGCCTCAGAGAGTACCAGAACCCATAATCTCCTCTTGGGGCATAATAAGCTTTGACTGTTCCAACAGTCATCCTATAATCAAGCGACCCGATTTCGGGGTCTGTCATGATCACAAGATCTATATCCTCTGCTGTCAATTTCTTTTTCTTGGATCGATGGTTCTGTGCCTCATTTATCGCATTCAGGCGTTCCGCCACATAGTGGTAAACTTTATTACATCGGAGTGTCTTTGGTGCATTGACTTGGGATTCCCTGTCAAAAAGGTAGATCATCAGCTTGTGATCCCCACTAATTGCGCTCCCGAACTTACCCTCTTGGCAACTCAGGCAGTTCACTACCCGGGAAAGGCTCTAGCTTGAATCTGATATTCACAAGATGTTGAGGTTTGGGTGGGATGGTGTTTGTAAAGAGATACCACAACAGCCACCCAGGTGAATTAGTCTCGAGAGGCTCCATATCCCTCTCTGTTGACCCAACTTCCGAACGATAGGTAACGACCCATGCTCCAGTGTCTTGCCATACCTCTGAGATGAGGAGAGTGGTAGACGGTGGATAAGCGACATAAGGGGCTTCCCAAGGGGGAGGAGGGTGGAAATGATGTGCACGGATGTTGTCAAGCATCTCGAGTTGTTGAATGTCTCGCTCAGATCTCTTGGGTCCCTACATCAAGTCTCCTTATGAACCCATGCGCTAGGGACGCGAAAGAGTAAGCGGAGGAATAGACTCACGGTATCTTCAGGCGTCGCTGCTCGCTCCTGCACAGCGGGCATACTAACTTCTGCCGCCTTCTTTTTCCCAAAGTTCTTGATCTTGATCCTACCCATAAAACTTCCCCCAGGTGTAGACGGAGTACCCTGGCCCTTCGTCGCCGAACTCGATCCTTCCCGGTCTCCACTCCCAGGACCAGAAGAAGCCAGCGCACCTACAACAGTCTGCTCAGTCTTCTTTCTTGGCGAGAAGTAATCCCTTCCCCCATTTCCATTCGTAGCACTACTAGCGATCGGTATACCTTCTCCCAACAATCCTGGAGAAGTCATTGATCCGATGCTGAAACCTCCTGGTGTACCGACCGCTCTCCCGGAGATCGACCTCAACAAAGATTCCTTGCCTTCAATACTGCCACTGCTGCCAAATACATCGGTGGGCATATCCAGCTCCACGGCTGGCCTCGCAGCGGGGCTCACAAGACCAGGAATGACCAACGACGCTGCAGGAGGTCTCGTACCGGAGAATGAACCAGTGAGAGCACGTTTTCGATGACCCGGTGAAATTGGAGGTCGGTCAATGGATGTGGTAATCGTCGGGGAGCGGAGATGATTGGCGTTGTCATTAGAGTTGGGAGCACCATATGTGGAAGGAAGGGAGGAGGAGAGTGTGGAAGGTGAGTTGGGAAGATGAGAAATAACTTCGTGTTCCTCGGCTGCGATAAACCCCCGGAACAAGTTTGCAAGCGTCCATTGACCGAGGTTGACTATTTCCACGTTTACGTTTGGTTAGCTCTTACGACCATCTCAGTCTGAGTCAGTGCTCAACAACAAAAGACAGACTCACTTTTCTGATCTTCCCCACCTTCTCCACCCTCCACTTTCAACCCAATATCATTTAGATACACATCCCCAACAAATGCCGTCCTCTCCTCAATATGTACCGCCAGACTCCCCGTCTTCGTATCCGAACTAAACCACTGCGATACCGAAGTCATCCCTTGTACATGCTCTCTAATCATGTTCAGAACATCTTGCGAATGTCTCCTCAACTCTATCCTTACCGCTTCCACCTCTGGCTCCAGGGGTGGTCCCGTCCTTGGGAATGCCCGTGATGCCTCTGCTGACGGTGTGGGCGAGATATGGAGGGCTTCACATAATTCTTTTGGGTCGAAGACGCCGACACAAATGCCTTTAACGATATTCCAAAGCGCCACCTGCCCGTCAGCATCCGCCGTGAGGACGTGGATCCTATCGTTCAGCGGTTCAGAACGGATAAGACCGGTTCGACCGCGGATGATTCCTGGGTCGTCGAGGGGTGGGTGAGGTTGGATAGGGCGAGCGAGGCAGGCGAGGTCGCGTTGGGCGTAGAGCGCGCTTGGTCGGAGAGGTTGGGCCGGGGGAGGAGCGGAAGAGGTGTAGTCACCAGAGATGGAGATGGTGGATTCTTCGTACTCGTAGCCATACAGTCCCCGGTCGACCGAGAGGTTGATCAACGATTCGTATGGTATCCCATTCCTCGTCAAACCTGTATCGCCTCCACCTTCACCTTGCTCTTGGCCCTCATCCCCACGGTCATCGTCACCAGCAACGGTAGAAGCTGAAGAGGATACGAGGGAAGAGTTTGACAATGTGCTCCTATGACCAACCGCTAGACGATCACGAACATTGGCTGATAAAGCCGACACAGAGGCTTCTCCGCCCAAAAGTGGATCCCGAGGAGATGACGCAAACGCCACGCGTCCCGGCTCCCTCTCCATCCCAGCTCCCCCAGCCTGAACAGGCGACCTATAACTCGCCCCATCAAAAACCTTATCCAACCTGCCAACCCTCCTGCCCACATCCTTCCATCTCACCACATCCTCCATCCCACTTGACGTCCACACATACTCATCGTCCATCGCAACAATCGATCTTATTCCCCTCTCACCATACTGCGTCTCCGGCTCCGAGCCCGCGAGGAGTACAGCTTCGCCTCCGGAAAGATTCCGACATCCTTCGACGTCGACAACGCAGAGACGGCCGTCTCGTGAACCAGAGTAGAATCGCTCGAAGTTGGGGTGATTAGAGTGGAGGGCCCAGACGGGGGAATCATGATGGGTGAATGTATGGACGCAGCGGTGTGCGGCGAGGGACCAGAGTTTGATAGTACTGTCCGAAGAAGCGGATAACATCTATATAGGTTTTAGGGTTGGTTTAGCCTCGAATGCTTTTCAAGTGGAGAGAAAGAGGAAAAAGGAGAAGGGGACTCACATATTTACCATCATCGCTGAAGAGCATACTTCTCACGCGATCTTCGTGGCCCACAAGATGACCCGTACTCCGAGGACCGGCGCGTGCATCGTACAATCTGACAATTCGCTCAGTCGTACCCGCCGCAAGTGTGCTTCCGGTTTTATCTAACCTCCTCTGTTAAATTTCTTCCTAGCGTGATTTTGGAAGAAAATGGACATACCGATAGCAAGTGTATAAACCCCTCCTCCATAAACCCCCTCAGCTTGCAGATCCACATCCAAAATCGGCTGACAATCCCCTGACCCTTGCTGGATATCCCAGAGACAAATCTTTTGATCTAACGACCCACTCCATAAGTACCCTGGCCCCTCTGCAAATGCGAGCGATTTCACGAAATCGGTGTGGGTTCCCACAAGCGCAGGAGACGGACGGGAAGGGTCCGCGGCACCAGAGGGCGAAGAAGCAGAAAGTGAAGAATGGGGTGTCCAGGCTCGGATGGTACGATCTGAAGAAGCAGTGATGACTGTCCTATTGTAATTACACAAAAGAAGAGAGTTTACCCAGTCTGTGTGAGTTTGGGAGGATTGGCGGAATGTCGTTTTGGGAGACCGTTTTGAAAGTTCCGCCTTGTCGACTTCGTACCGATCTTCAAATGGAATCTCTTCCATAGTTTCCTTCATATCCACCCAGCTTTCGTCTCCGTCTCCTTCACCTTCCACCTCGCTACCACCTTCTCGGTCTTCCTCGTCGGCCCGGAAAAAGTCGGCGCCGTCACCGATAAACTCCCATTGAATTTTTCTCAACTTGTTCCGTCCATCGATCGCACTGTAACGACGAGATGTTCGGCGAGTATGAGGGATATCCAAGTCCCATGACGCGACCATCCCATCTCGGCCGGCGGTGTACAAGATCCCGCCGGGATTTGACTCCCCTTTAAGGACAGTCGTAGTGTCCAATGCGAGAGCATTGACACCTGAAGCATGTCTCGGGTGGTCATCCTCCTTCTTATTGGCGGACGAATTGTTACTAGCATTCAGAAACGGGTTTCTCGAGCCAAGTGCAACGCCGCTGCTGGAGGGAGTTTTGGGTATGATATAGAGCGCGGGGTGATGACGTCTGTCTATTGTAAGGGGGGGAAGGCTGAGCGTGGGCGGCGGATTGTCGGGAGATGGTCCTTGGAGGATGATGGATACTCTCCTCCCGGGGATGACTGGCTGGGGCAGTTGGAACGCCATTCGGTTGGAGGGATAAAATGAGAGAGAAAAGGGAAATGAGAGAGATGGAGATGTACGCACATGATGGCTTGACTACGGCCCGGAAAGATGCCGAATATGGAAACACGGCGGCGGACACCGAGGCTAGGCGCAGCCCCAACACCCATCATCATTGGGTCCGTTGTTGCGGGATGTCGTGCCTATTTCTGGTAAAGGTACGATCAGGCACGACAGGAACCATAAGTCAAGAACCGTGGGAGAAGAAGTGTTATTTAGCTCGCGCGTGCCGGTGTTTTATGTTCTACGTAAGAAGGAATGATGATCGATAAATGCAAATAGCGAAGGTGTCTCTTTTTCTGGAAAACTTAGACACCTCACAATATATCAAATCTATACAGCAATTGTTACAATGGGCATTAAAGTGCCCCTACTACAACCACCAGACCGACACACATGGCAACGAATAATATCATCCACTGGGGAGGAAGAAATACCTTCCTCCTCCAGACATGGGCAAAACAAGAGACATCCTTGTCGTGTTGACTGATCAGATGATGCCTCTTGTTGTATTGCTGCAAATAACAAATCTTCTTCAACAGATCCAAGTGCTTGTTAATGATTCATATCCGATAATGGCGTCAAATTATAGAGGTTAATTTACAAGGATATTTTGCTAAGTGCTGGGCATCGATCGTGTAGAGCTTTAAGATCTTCCACCAACGCCGACGATCCCCGGTTGTCATAGACTGAATGGTTTTGACGAGAAGGCGTAGGTAAGATCTTCCATCTATAGGTCCCGCACCTTTTCTTCCACCTCAATCGTAGCTATAGAAATCAAAAAGAGGATGATTCGCGCCCAAGCATTACTATATTGTTACATGCAATTGCTATCATTATTCACATATCTTCCTTGGCGCACCCTCGTTAATACGCTTCATCCCCCGACTCCACCGTCTCCTTACTCGGATAATCCCTCTGATCCGCCCTCACTTTCCTCCCCCTTTGCATGACCGCTTTATCGTACATGACATTGATCAATTCTGGATCCAGCAAGCATCATCAGTTCAAGTCGTCTTCGCGTCTGGGAAAGTATGGGACGTTTGACAAACCGGGGTAATTGAGACTGGCAACATGGGGATCGCTCATTACACTCTTTTTGAGATTGGTATACGAATTTCTGATTTCCTTGAGGGAGTATTTCTCGAGGGTTTCACGGACTTGTGACCAAGAGATGTGCTTCTCGGACTCATAGTTCAAGTTTTTGAGTCTAAGTGGTCACATCAGGAATGAACAAGCTTGAAAAAAAGAACGAGAGAAAAAAATACCTTGTGAGGACCTTCAACGTCCTTCCGACATGATCATCTTTACCCAAACCCAGTTTTCTGGGCCAGATGGCATCGCGATACTTGATACGACACTGTGTCATTGATCGTGTGTTGCCCATCTCTTTCGAAACAATATCCCAAGGGACGTCCGATGGTTCCACCAGCTCTGCTCCTTCTTCCAGACCCTTCCTCTTCTCCCCATGCACCTGTTCCGCACGCAATCCCTTCGCAACCCTGTTCACCACCTCTTCCAACTTGTCCTCCTCATCTTTTGTCCACCTACCCGCTGTTCGGGTATCACGATTCACGAGTTCCTTCAAATAACGATCCCTACAATCCACCTCGGTACGGTCAACGATGGAGGAGATTTTGGTCCATTCGCGAGGGTGTTGTGCGTATGCGCGAAGGAGGAGTTCGTCTTCTTCCGGGGTCCAGCGGCCTTTATGAGCTTTAGGGTCGAGCATTCGTCGCACGAATGGTTGGACGTTGAGGATCGGGCGACCGGGGACAGAAGCGGCTGTTTCACAATCAATAGTGTTTTACAGAATGAAATAAATGGTCATACCGATATCTTTCCAAAATTCACGGACAGTTTCTTTATCCGTGGCTTGAAGTGTTTTGGTCATGACGAGCTCAACAAGATCGAAAGAGCTTATTCGATGTATCTTTTGATAATTCTCCAAAGCCTTTTTGATTGAAACCTTCTCGTCCTCAGTGAACTTTCCCTTCTTGTACGACAGAACTAGAACGTGGAATTAGCCATCTGTATATTTTAAACTAGAAACTACACTTACTACCCTCCTTTTCCAATCTCAGAAGCTCAGTCTTCCCAATTGATGTACTAGCCAACCACTCTTCCTGTGCCTTGGGGTCCTGGAACCTCAATCGAAGCTGCGCATCACTTTCCTTGGTATCCTCGCCCTTCCTCGTGCTTCTTATAGCTTTGGAGGCATTACTAGAAGACTTTGGGTGCTTGAGAGAATTGATCTTGTCCCTAACAGCAAATGAACTCGCATCGGTCGAGGCGGCCGTGAATGGAGTCACAGGGATGAGCTGGGTCGCGGGAAGGGCGGGCGTGAGTGACGATGCGGGTGGGGCTGGTGATGATTCCAAGGGGCCTTTCTTGATTTTGATGCTGCCGTACTGGGTAGGACCTATTCGTGAGGTAGCGATGGTAGAAGTGGCAGCAGTCGGGCGACTTGGAGTTTGAACTTTATCCACAGACGGGGCAACCTTGCCACTTTCCGAGCTCACCAATGCCTGGGCGAGGGTAGCTACAGCTGATGCAGCTATAGCCTCCCTGTCTTCTTCTTCTTGCTCTTCACTCCCTTCCTTCTTCTTTCCTTTACCTTTGCCCTTGCTTTTGTCTTTCTTGTGCTTCTTCTCCTTTCGCTTCTTGTCTCCCTCGCTCACAGGAGCATCCTCCACTACTTGTTCAACTTCATCATAGTCGGTGGGTGCTTCGGCCACTTCTGCTTCAATTCCAGCTTGTGCTTGAGCCTGAACCTGTGCAGTCTGGGCGGCTCCCGACCTTCTTTTCTCCTTTCTCGCTCTCTTCTCAGACCTTCTCCTCTCCTTTTCTTCTTTAGTGCGTTTTCGCTTGGTTGGTCGTTCGGGCTCTTGTTGACGATCTTCTTCATCGTCCGATGACAGGGCTTGGGTGTCAATCTGATAGCTGTGGTCGAGGTCCTGGATGCCGAGCTCGATGCCTTCCATGTTGTTTGACTTATTGGATTCGGGAGAGATTTGGAAAGAGATGGATAAAATCCCGTTTTGGGGGACTTCCCCATCAGCTTCGGTTCTCCTTGTTGCTGATTTTGTTCTTGTGTCACGTGACGCAATATTTCCATCTTGTATCTCGACGGATATAGACTTCTAAAGTCTCTACATGGTAAGATTGCTATATCTGGAAACACTTAAACATTCCCTAGAGCTCTCAAAATGAGAGCCAGGGTACCTTCATCTGTCATTTCGACGATCGAGTCGTTCAATAAGCCCGACTTCCGACCTGTTGCAACTTTCAAAGGCTTACTGGACCCACCTCCAACTCGCGGTCGCGGAAAGACAACTCATAAGACAAGGCCCAACAAACAACTCTCGAAACGCACAGCCGCCAATCCAGCGTCTGTTCCATACCTGCTGCGTAGCTCGGGTTTATCCCCTGCCCAAACCATTCACAACTACTTCCTCTCCCATCCGCTCCCTTCACCACCTTCGACATCCGACGTTATCCAGCGCCAAAAACTGTATTCCAAATTCATCTCAAGTTTGTTATCTAGTAACAGCGATACCGCACTATCCATTATACCTGATATACTACGCTGGTCTTTCGAAGAAAGGGTACCTATCACAAGCATTACCCTCACACAGATCTTACACCGTTCTCTCCAGTCACCGGATTTGTCCGTCCGCCTCTCGACTGTCCGCAATATCCTTCCTCTCCTCCCCGATCGGCTTGATATACCA
The DNA here is from genome assembly GCF_000091045.1 of Cryptococcus deneoformans JEC21. NCBI lineage: Eukaryota > Fungi > Basidiomycota > Tremellomycetes > Tremellales > Cryptococcaceae > Cryptococcus > Cryptococcus deneoformans. The sequence continues at coordinate 86,900 of NC_006683.1, forward strand.
TTGCTTGATACGCTCCTACGTGCTTTTATCCGTGACAGTTCGCCGGCGGCTCATCATGTGCACTCGATCATCACCGACTGCTTGGCGCTGGAGAATGTGGATAAGGACAAAGGGATGGGGAAGGGTGGGTGGCCTTGGGAGTTGTGGGATGTCGGAATGGCGGCGTACGTCCCAAAAGGAGATTTCAAAGGTGCCATGGAGATGTTGGAAGAGATCAAAGTGGTCGTTCAAGCCTGCTTAGCCAGCCCATCCTCGTCGGCCACTCCTCCCACTCTATCCGCTCGTCAGAAGGAATGTCTCTTGAGGGTATACACCACAACCCTCAATACCTGGCGTATTAGTACCTCTACCCACTCTCATTCTCAAGGCCATATGAAACTGAAATCGACAGTTCCAAGAAAGCTTGCGGAGCAATTGATATCGTTTATTGGCGAGCCAGAGGGACAAGCGGGCATGATGTTCTTGAATGCGTGGTTAAGAGCGGAGAGGGACGCAGAAAATTGGGAAGTTGTCGAAGGAATTGTGGAGATGATGATGGACTCATCGCAAGAATTGGATTGTCAAACGTGGACGACAATATTTAACCTTTACACTACGCCCGCTCTTCTGCCGCCTTTACGCGTTGCTGTCCATCATCTACTACATCAATCTCCTTCTGATATCTGGCTGCCACGATCCGGCCCAAATACCAATTCAAAAGGTGAAAACTCATTTCCCAACCCCAACAGATCATTACATTTCTCTCTCTTAACTACCGATGTCATCACTTCCATCGTCCGAGCGGTATTCTACCCCGCCGGTATGTCTATCGAAGAAGCAAGTGCGAGGGATGAGCTGGACTTACCCCTTGCGGTACTCATACTTCGACTAACCTCGTCTACACCGGAGCGCAAACTCATTGACCTTCTGTCATCATGTATCTTCCACACTGCTCAGACGCTTTCTCCGTTGCTCCCCACGCTCCCTCCTTTATCATTGTCATTATCAACGCCCTCATCATCGTCATTGTCCTCTCATTCCATCATCTCTGCCCTTTCCCGCCCGTCTTCCTCAAGCTTGAAATTTAAAGGAAAAGGGAAAGCTAGATGGGTGAGGTTAGGGATGAATAAGGATGAGTGGGATTTGGTGACAGGGGTTGTACACCGCTTAAGAATGGTAGGAAAAGCGGACCAGGTTGGAGGCAAAGTTGGGGAGGACGAGAGGATCGAAGTGGTGCATTTACCGCTTTCCATGCCCATCGCTCGACTGGCTACCGATTCCTCCCCCCCTTCACCTTCCCGACCCACTATATCATCCAAAAACGAGGAAGCAAAATCCCCAAGTTCCTCTGACGACTTAACCACCACCTCGCTTACCCGCCACCCACCCTCGCCCACTGACTCTGACTCTATTTCCGCTCTTCCAGAGAGACGTCAGCCGATAACTGCTCTCATCCTTCCCCAACTTATCAAGCTGCTTGAGACACTTGCCGTGGTTATGCATCAGTGTCGCGCTGTTTCCCGGGACTCCAAAGGAAAGGATGGACAGAGATTCAAGGATGATAAAGATGTCTTGAAGGAAGTGATGCAGGAGGTAAATGGAGAGGTCATGTACCCTTCGAGGAGGGAGAGGAGGATTATGAAGCGTGAGCGACTGCCTCGTTGAGCAGGTTCGTCGTGAGTGTATCACATTGCCTCGTTTAATGATGGAGTTCTAACTTATGAACAAAGATTTTGGAGCTGGGATAAGGCTCAAGCCGAGAGGGCAGTTTTCGCAGTGTAAATGGGAGAGCGGGAGAGGGGAATGATTGTCGACTCAGCGAAGGAAAGGGGCCATAATAGCTTGAAGATGCCCATTTGGCTCTTATGCAGCTAAAAACCGTCTTTTCTAACTTTTGACGTCTATTCCGCTCTCAAAATGAACCGGACAAAAGCAAAATCTAATCATCACAACAGGTACAGAAAAGATGGCCAACCTAATTTCACACTACCTCCTCACGCTAACCGTGTAACTTCGCCTGGGTCTGTCCCTTTACTAAAGTCTTCGTCGCGTCCGTAAACTGATCCACCTGCGCTTCCAAACCCGTCTCTGCGGCGTTGGACATTGCTTGCTTCAATGTGACTCCGAGATCTTCTTCGAGCACCTGACCTACAATGGTACGTGTTGTGGTTGATGTAGATGATAACATTGTGGAAGGTATAGAAGTGGGATTGAGGGAGAAGGAAGGGAGGTTTGTGGGTTTAAGGGTTGTAGTGTGGGAAGGGTGATGGGACAGTAAAGAACCTTGAGTTGTTCATAAATCATTCAATACTAACAACACATAGCTCACAGGTGTGCTTACCTTCACTACTCTCTTTCACACTCATCTCGACAGCCTGCCTCACAGCCACTGGGTTCATTGACTCAGAGGCTATCCTCGCTTCAGCAGCGAGACCCTCAGTAGCAGTCGTTCGAGCTGCGGTGGCCAATTCGGAAGTGAGGATTGTGGCTTCTTCGCGTGCGGCTGAGAGCATTCGTGGGATGGCAGCCATTAGAGATGGGTTGTATTATAGAATGCGTACATGCTGGGAAGAAAAGGAAAATAAAAAATTAAGACGAGCGAGGAGATAGTGCTTGCGCTCGCGTTCGTTGTTGGCGACTTTGATCACGATGTCATAGATAGCTTTGTTTCCCACGGTTGCTCGGGTAGCTGTAAAAAGATCGGCGGATCTACGTCGTAATACACTCACTGCCAGCAACCAACTGCAACTGACGAACTGCGGCACGAAGACATCAACAATTTCAAAGCAGAGCTAAAACAAATTCAAGCCGCAAACAGCCCAGCAGTACAGTAGTAAGTAGTACCATGCAGGCTGCATTCTCCGCTTGCTTTTTTGGTTCGCGAACGATTTACAACAACTCATTTCCATCTTATGGCCGCCGGTCTTTTTAAACGCGGTCGGTGAAAGAAGGTGGAGCTCGTCGATGATCCCCGAGAGTATATAGGGGGTTACATTCTTTTCCGTAAGACTATTATTAGTACATAGTTCCCCTCGAGCGGGTTAGTTACCGTACTTTTGTTATCTACCCGTCATGGCGTCATAACAGTCCATAATAAACGAACATCATCTTTCTGTTTTGCATCGATTCTTTCGCCATCAATATACTTATCCAACAACCAACCATACCTCTACCTTTCCATTGATACGATCCATCACTTCAAAAACAATTACAAAATGACATCTTCTCCACCCATTGACTTTGGTCCTCATCCCCTCCTTAAAGCGGATTATATCGACTCAAACTTGTCTCCGCAGCCACATTTCTTGAAGTCGGAAGCTGTAAGGAACCAAATATGTATGAGTGATGCTGGTAAGTTTCACTGATATCCAATGAAATGTTTCATTAATGAATGCATCATGAGCATAGTTGGGATGAAGTCGTTGGCGGTGCACAAAGTGAGACTTGACCCAGAGGTGGAATCTTGCGTACGCCAATCCTGCATCAAACAATGCTACCTCGAAACTTACATTAGTACAATAAATTTGGCATCATAATTTTCACACCATTGGCTCATTGCTTGACAGCCGAATCACTACCACCTCAACGAGTCCGAATGGATATACATTCTTTCCGGCTCAGGTATTCTCACACTCCTCGACGCATCTCCAACGCTCCTCGGTCCCTCAATGGTACCATTCCCAGCCACCAGATCGACGTCGACTCAAACAGTCGGTAATAAAGGAAAGATGACTTTGGAAAAGGAAGAAAAACACGTCAATCCGGGGGACTTTATAGGGTTTGAACAAGGAATCAAAGCAAGCCGGTGGTCACATTCCCTGAGGGCAGGTCCGCAGGGGATTGAGTACCTTATGGGAGGGGCCAAGAGTGGGTGTGGGGGTGGGGTCAATCTTTGTGCATATCCAGAGTACGTCTAATCCATAATTATTTTTTAAGAGAGACAGCAACGAGAATAAAGAATAGGGCGATCAGGTGCTGACCTTTTTTTTACTGCTGCTTGCAGAGAAGGAAAGACAATGGTGATGGAATATCCTCAAGGGCAGGAAGGAGATGTTGTTCGAGGGTCAGTAACAGAGTTTTAACGGGCCCGTCGTGAAATAGACCGTCCATTTGAATGGGGGAAGGAGTTGAACTCTGTGATATATAACAAGTTGCATTCATTTCCATTTTGACACACAATTGCTCTACCTTTTTCTTTAGTTGTGATGCAGAACTACCTTATCAAAGAGCAGCCTCAACATCGCTCTGCATCCACAAAGTTGTCGAGTCAGCTTTGGCTACCATGAGGAGTTAAGGATGGAGGGATGGTACTTACAACCTTGGTGCTTCGGGCAGGGAACCAAGTGATCTTTCCATCCTTGACAAGGAACTTGGAAAAGTTCTGAAGACTATCAACCCCCTACACTCGCTTTACATAAAAAATAGACGTACCCAGTCGATGTCAGAGACAGGGGGCTCGGCATTCTCTTTGAGGTATTTCCAGATAGGCTGAGTGTTTTCGCCATTAACGTCGCCCTAACAAGAAAAAATTAAATTAATATACAAGCTTTGTACTATCCATTACCAGCGTAAAACTAAAACAATACATACCTTCTTAGCAATAGGGAAAGTCACTCCATAGTTGACTTGACAGAACTGAAGAACCTCATCATCGGTCCCAGGCTCTTGAGCCTTAAACTAATCGCCAAACGGATCAGTCGCTCGCCATCTCTCGACTTCAATCCAACGTCAAACATAAACGCTTACCTGGTTGCAAGGGAAACCAATGATCGCCAGCCCCTTATCACCGTACTTCTCGTGCAAAGCTTGAAGATCCTTGTACTGAGGAGTCAAACCTATGAGAAGATACAATTCATCAGCCGTGAACCACAGATCACTTCCTAGGAAAGAATGAAACTAACCGCACTTGCTCGCAACGTTGACGAACAAGAGAGTCTTGCCCTTCAGGTCACTAAGGGGAAGAGTGGACTTGGGAAACTCAACCTGCCCGTGTTCATCAGTCGGATATCCAGGTAAAGAAGCACACGGAAAGTGTTGGAACTGGAAACTCACAGAGTAAGAGTAGATATCAGACATGGTTACTGTATTTACTGTCGAAATCGATGGGGTTGACACTATTGTATGTTCAGTTTTAAAGAGATAGCCAGAAGAATCGATGAACGAAGAAAGATGACCGCGCGCCAGCAGCCAGCAGTCGTCCGGACCTTCCGCCCCCCGGTGCGGTCGGCATCGGCAATCAGCGAGTGGTGAATGATGACGCAATCACTAAGAGATAATACACTGTGGGATTGATCAATTATCAATCCAGTGAGCAGACCAACAGCAAACGTAAACCACCAGCTGGCAGTCGTACTTATATATAGCATCTATATTTGTTACAGGTGGTAATAAGAGGAGAGAGCGACATAATTAATGAGTAAAGTAAAGGCTTGTGGGTTGGCTGGAGAGACCGCGGGAAATATTGATATGATGAAAAAGAAGAACCACAAATGCAAGGAGCTTTTCCTTCTCCATTAATTATTTTCAGAACTGAATATGTACTATCTTACTCTTGTTAATGTACAGTAGTCAGTCGTATGAGCATGCGTACCAATCAGATATGGATGAAAGTCAAGAAGAAGAATCCTGCTTGTCCGCCGTTAATAAAGTACAAGCAAAAGATATCATGTCGTCATTATATTCTTGGGAGAAAGTGGAAGAAACGCGGGATAGAATATTTCTGAACCTTCGGTGCTGTCTCGTTACATACCTTCTCGAGCATCGAGCGTTGGATGGGTCAAGCACAACTAGAAAACAGACACTTTCTGCACTCTACACATTGTTTGCGTCTTCCCGACACCTCAAAGTAGACCCTCGCGATGGCTGAAGTACAAGCTCCTCCTCCAGCGATGAACCCAGAACAAACACAATCGCCCCTTGCAGAGCAAATACCAGCAGAGAATGGAGATGCAGAAGTCAAGGCGGAGGAAGGGGCTAAGCAAGCACAAGAAGAGGGAGAGGAAGACCCCAATAAAATTCCTGACAATGCTTGTGAAACGCTTTATCTTCAAAATTTGAACGAGAAGGTCCGGATACCAGGTGCGCTTTCCATGATAGATCACCGCATTTTACTAAAGTTGATTTTCCATTGGGATAACAGTGATGAAGGAGACTTTGTATAATCTCTTTAAGCCTTACCGTCCTTTGCAACCAATCATTGCTCACCACAACATTCGTATGCGAGGACAAGCATTTGTTTCTTTTTCGGACATCGAAAGTGCGAATGAGGCGAGGAAGGATGTTAACGAGTTCCCATTGTACGGAAAGTCCATCGTAAGTCACCCATCCATGGTTGTTGTGAAGGAGGCATGGATGTAAAAGGCTGATGATTTAAGTGCAGCAAATAAAGTTTGCTAAAGGGTTGTCAGATAGCATTGTGAAGCGCAAGGGAGATGAAAAAGAGTTTGAAGAGCACACCAAGAGAAGGTTAGAAGAGAAGAGTATGTTCTCAAGTCTTTCCTTAAGCGAATATAGCAACTAATTCATCTCAACAACAGAGCTCAAACGAAAGAATAACCCTCTCCGCCAGAAGGCTCAAGCCAAACTTCGCGCCGACACTACCGCGGGCACAGCCGGCCCAGCAGCCAAGAAACAACGTCTCCAAATGCCCGACGAGTACCTCCCTCCCAACTCTGTCTTATTCGTCCAAAATCTTCCCGATGGTACTACATCTGAAGATCTCCGAGAAGTATTTGAGGTCCACCCCGGTTTGATTGAGATTAGGACTATTCCCGCGAAGAAGGATATTGCGTTTGTGGAGTTTGCGGATGAAGGGGCGGCTACAATTGCAAAGGATGCTTTGCACAACTTTAAGATTGATGGTGAGACGAAGATGAAAGTGAGTGTGCTTTTATCTCCATGACAGTGCGAAAATGCTGATGACTGTTCGTCCAGGTTACGTACGCGAGGAAGTAGGGTTCCTATTTGGGTATATATCGCGTAGCATTAAAGTTGCAAATGCACATTGTACTTTCCATAGATTAACTATCAGCCGCTACTCGACCCTATGTGAGCAACATCAAATAAACATTCACATCGCATGAGTCCACCAACCAACCCAAATATATACAAACTGTCGTCCCTCCTGCCAGTCCAAATATCAGAAGACAAAACATCTATCATGTAGGGTAACCTTGGTGGCTATACACAAAATCTTCTACAATGTCATTGATCTCTGCCTATTTGATGTGCTGCCTGTATATACCGCATTTATGCTTTACTCATCCATCTTAGGACCTAGCGACTCGGAAAACGGCCTGGGTCGCGATTCTCCTCGCCTATATCAATGTCAGTTAGCTACTGCACCTCAACGACAAACGATGGAAGCCCACTTGATCCAAACTAATCGCATCTCTCCTAAGCCTTGCCCCTTCCTCATCTTCATCCTCATCATCTTCATCCGCCTTCGTATCTCTCATACCCCCAATCGCACCTGGCGTCCTCCCCATCGAGCCAAACATTCCACCTCCCGGACCTGGTGTAGAGAGCATCGGCGCGCCAAAGACACTGAGGTTTTTCGAAGCGGGTGCTCCAAAAGGTTTGAAATCACTAACAACTCGTCTGGGAGGTGAAGCCGCGGAAAACGAGGAGGTCACTGGAGGGGAAGAGTGGATAGGGGATGAAGGTGTAGGAGGAAGGGCGGCGGACGTTGCTGATGGGGTGGCAGATGTGCGACGCGGAGGAAGACGGCCACCAGGTGTATATGTGAAGCCAGCAGCGTAGTTTTGTTTTCGGAATTTGTCTGTGAGCCTCTTACCCGGGACCTGCAGAGGAGTCAGACTTGTTTTGTGTAATTTAACGTGAACGACACTGACAGCAAGTATGTTGGGTACGGCATCACCGATATATGCGGCGTTCATCCACGTCGACACATTCTTCTTTGCATTTTCATGTGGGACATAGACCTCTGGAAGACGCACTTGCTTGGTTTGCTCATTACGCAGCAACAAACGTTCATGCAATTCCCTATCACAGTCATCAATTCTCACTCTTAGAAACTACTAAATAAAGACTCACTGAGCTACTTCCTCAACGCTCTGCATTGACTCTCCTTTCTGCTTAATCCGTTGAGCCACTTCAACACCAATTTCGGCTATCAGCCTTTCCATGTCCATGTTCTCCAAAACACTGCCGACAATCGTCATTGCCAAGAGATCAGCGGTCGTGAGGGGGAGCATAACACCTGATGTCATGTTACAGATGGCTTGAAAAAAGTCAACAGCGTGCTATGGTACAACGTCAGAAGAAGTCTTCTAATAAAGAAAGGAAATGACGTACGCTATATCCAGACAGGGTATCTTCGCAAGCGACCATGAACTAGCCAGCTCCTTAGCTCGGTAATTACACGACGAAACGTCTATCTCACCATAGTAATACCGTTCTGAGCCATCATTCGCGCGACTACCAAAGGGTCATGCCCTGTTTACCCTCAAAACTTTAGCTTCACTATTCATTATAACTCATCGAACAGATAACTTACCGTCGGGGTCACCCTGTTTGAATTGGTCACCACCCTCCCCGATACCGTGGGGTGGAGCATCCGCCACGAGCACGGCCATCCTCGCCGCTTCCCTTCTCCATTCAAGCTCGGTGAGAGTTGCCGCCATTGCCGCTGTCACAGCTTCGGGCCCATCCCCACCACCAGACGCTGCGTTAGAAATCAGCCAAATTCAACCCGTCTTTGGAAGCAACAAAACATACCAGTCAAACCTTTGAGGTAGTTCTGAACCTCTGGGATGTCAGAGGTGAAAGGGTGGAACTTGTATACATAAGTACTATCCTGAGGAGGATGGTCTCGATAGTTGACAACCTGACAACCAAACGTCAGTGACATATTTCCATAGGTCGAAGTAAGGCCATACAGCCACTCGAAGATCATCTGGTCCATTCAACCCCTCCTCGCCTCTGATCATATCACAAATCCCAATGATGTGATCTCTAACTGAGTTAATGTACTTCTGCATGGACCCAGTACAGTCTAGGATGAACACAAGGTCTCTGCGGAACTAGAGTCAGCATGGAAAAATACGTATACATCCTAAACATGGTAGAGCCAAAAAAATATCCACCATCAAAACACATCGCTGCAACCTCCAAAAGTGGAAGCATAAAACTTACATGCACTTTCCATGACTCGATCCACTTCCCTCAACAAACCGGATATTGTAGTCTGTGATAGGAGGAGGCCTCTCCACGGGCTCAGGGTTGAACCGAGAGCGGTAATAGGAGTAGTATCCAGAAGAATATGGATCGGAAGAGTAGACGTCCATTTCTTCGTCCATTGCGAATATCGAGCTGCGTAAAGGAGGAATGAAGGATATGTTGAAGAGTTTATTGATACTTTTAAATTTTTCGAGTCAGTATAGCGGTGTTCTGCAGAAAGAAATACTCACTCTGTATACTTATCTCAATTTAGTACTAGCTGCTTCACAAACAAAAAAAATGATGAAGAACAATGGTTGTTTTCCTGAAATCAGATGGCAAAGAGGGGAAATCATCGATGTCAGAGACATGGTTCGCGTCATTGTTGCTTAATATGTCACCGTGGGAAACTGATATACATGGTGAGATCCCGACCGATAACATTATCATCGATAGAAAGTTGGATTATCATTTTGAATGTTCGATATGGATGTGACTTGAGTAAAGGTTGGTAACGTCATTCCGAAAACTCATGCATTAATGTATGTATAATTGCAGGTCGACATCTGATATGCATCAAAGAACGACTTCTTGATGACCCAAGCTTGGTTGCCGTGCCTGAAAAGCAGGGTGTGCCAAGAGCAGAAAACCAAGAGCAAAAAAAGATACACCGTAAGGGAGTCGAACCCTTGCCGCATCGATGGCAACGATGCATGATACCGTTTCACCAACGGTGTTTTGTGTCCAACTTTCTCATGAGAAGCCGTGTTGTTTCTTCACTCACGACTTACATATGTACGTTGTCACTTGTATCTGAAAAAAATCGAATGTACTGTAAGTATCCTGTGTTCAATAAACACAACTATCATTTTTCGCCATTGATGCTGTGCAATGAAATCAGAAACGATCTCCAGCATGCCCTTTGCGAAAATAAGAATCTCCATAAATCACTCGAAATATATGAACCATAGGGGTCGCATAAATTGAACATAAAACGTACAGCAGCTGAGTGCTTGTTGTATTTGTGAATATCCGATAAGATAATCCGATATCGCCGACAAGTGCGCGCATGGTAGCCAAATAAGACAATCATCATTCATCCAATCTTCCCGTCGCATGTGGAATTTATTGTCATATGGCACGGATGAGCGTTGTGGACGACGAGGTGTGTTATGGGTATTTTTTACGCGCCAAAGAACGTGAGGGATGTGGTAGGAAACGACATAGTGATCTTATCTACGAGCGTTTCAATCCAGTAACACATACGAGGAGATTTGGTCTGTCCCAAAACTGCCACCAATCCTTTTCAGATCGTGGCCAAAATTTATGTTGCCCTTGACTGGGTTGAGCCTGAAACATCATTGGAGAAACTTTGTGGGAAGACAATCTGTTGGACATGCGTGAATGGTTCAAATTAAGATCTTGCCCGTGCAAACACTTCTGCTTTGAGATCAAAAAAATTGCAGACCTGCTGTAAGGCCTGAGAATCGCAGATATCGAGTTGTGGGGTCCATTCGGTGAGCTGTATCATCTTTAACAAGTCCACAATGTTCTCCTTTTGTATCCATTTTGGACCATCGTATTCAAGTCCAAGACGAATCAGTATCAGCGCTTCTGTCAATCGTAGCAAATCATTCAAGGCTTCTCACAGCCTCAAGATCCAGCTGGTAAAGGTGTTGTACCAATGCGCAATCGGTTTTGAGTCGTGGAGTGACAAATCCGCATCTTCTTGGCTATTCTTTTGTCTGAATATTTGCCAAGTTCTGGGGGCCTAAGAATGTACATACCTCATCACTGTTGTAATTAAATAGCAATGTCGGTTATGCCGGCTGCTTAGAATGTGTTTGTTTTCTTTCAAGACTTCCCTCGAATGCCACTGGGAATCAATAATTGCGTTTAACAAACTCCTTCGTTCGATGCAATAAATAGTAGTTGACCGTTGGATGATGCTTTTCGTATTACGTGGTCCCGGTCGATGGGTGAATTTTTTTATTGAACAAAATAATAGGGGCGAATTCGGAGGTCTCGAGAACAGCACTTTTCCTCCCGGTTTTACCGGTTTTCCGCCAAGATGTTTCCTGTTGTCCCTCTTGTTTTGGTTGACTTGCACCTTCTACTTTGAAGCTATACATAGAACACTGCAAGCCGTGGGAAAGGCGAATGTTATAAAGTTTGCTGGAAAGCATACAGAGGTCAAAATTGATTGGGAGTCGACGAGGCGGTTGTGAAGAAGCCGAGCCGCCGGCCCAGAAGGATTGTACCTTATGACGTCGAAAACTATGGTGGTGGCCATGTGCTTCAACTCCAATCCTCCGTGGCTTTACGCATTGGTTTCAATTTAGCGTGTTTTTACGGAGGACTGGTTCTCATCTTTTGCGGTAAATTCATCCCAAGAACCTCATAATATGTCATCAACTGCCATCGTCACGCTGCCACCCTTGCATGAAACAGCTTTCTCTCGACTCCCTCCTACTTGCCGCTGCTGCGATTTCCCCCAAGCACCCTGGATCCCCGGCTGGCCCCGCCGCAGCACTTTCGCTCAATCGATTCCAGGTCTCTTCCTATCCCTCCACATCACACAACTTCCAGCTTCCGGCTTCTCTTCATGCCAATCCCTTTCTCTTTAGCTCAGTTTTTATCAATTCTAGGACCAGTTCGGAGCGTTCATAACCCGGTAAGAGCAATAATAGAATGCCGTTGATGATAGAGGATAAAAAAACGTCTTCTCGTTTGACGGTCATTATCGACTGACGAGGTTGCATATAGCATATGGTTCTCTCTAACCGGCCCGGGAAGGCATATTGTCATCGTCTAATACTTGGTAATCATTGAAAATGTCAAGAATGTATATAAGTTGTCAGCAAGGACTCGGCTCGTCCTCTCTACCTCAAACCTACTACATAGTTGAAACATCAACCAACAACAGGTATACAGAACGGGCAGCTTTACCAACACCCTAACATTCACAAGTGCTAGCAGAGAGTGACTGGTACATCAACATGAAGAGCTCGATCATCTTCTGCTTCTTTGCTGCCTGTATGTTTTATAGTCAGGCGTAAAAGACTCGTGAGCTGACATCTTCTCAGTCGGCGGCTGGGTATTCGGTTACGATGTAGGTCTATGCAGCCGCTACCTCATTATTCTTAGTGTGCTAATCCTCATTGCGAGTAGATTGGATACATCTCAGGATGTCTGATCATGGTAAGTCATTTGGTTCTTAATGTATGAAGCCACGGGTTAACGCTTCTCCTTCAGCCTAACTTTATCCAATACATGGGAGAACAAGATCCTGCCACAGGGGAATGGATTCTCTCCTCACAACGGCAAAGTATCATCACCTCTTTGCTATCCGCCGGTACTTTCTTTGGCGCTCTCCTGCAAAGTACGTTGTAAACAAGAGCCATGGTGTTATCATTAAGACTAATCGCCTACCTAAGGTTTTACCAGTGACAGACTTGGTAGAAGGGGATCGATCATCTTCTGGTCCATTATCGTGAGTTGCGGCTGTCAAAAGGTAATCAAGTGACCAAAATTGACGAAATTTAGTTCTCTGTTGGAATCATTATCCAAGTATCTTCCTTCGGTCTTGCTCAGATCACTGTCGGGTGTGTATTTCTTCCACTCGGAGAATCAAGACTCCACTAACGACTTGCATAGTCGATTCGTAGCCGGTCTCGGTGTCGGTGCACTCTCAGCTATCGTCCCGCTTTACGTGGGGGAAGCGGCCCCCAAGAAATTGCGAGGTGCTCTTCTTGTATTGTATCAAGTCCAGATCGCATCCGGTCTCTTCTTGGCCTACATCGTCGATCTTGGAACGTGAGTCATACTTCCTAGTCCTCCAATGATCTGTTAATCGCGGATATCCAGACATCACCTCAAGTCCTCAGCTTCATGGCGTATTCCTGTTGGTCTTCAGCTCGTTTGGGGTGCATTCCTAATTGTCGGCGGTTTACTCCTCCCTGAATCACCGCGTCTTCTGCTCGGTAGAGGTGACGAGAAAGGCGCCCTCAAGGCTATCGCGAGGTTAAATGACTGTGAAGTGGACGATCCCTTGACGAGAGATGTTATCAAGGATTTGGAAGAAGCCATCAGGGAGGAAAATGAGGGTGGAAAGGCTGGATGGTTAGAGTGTTTCAGCACGAGGAGTATGAGTAGGTTTTTTTTTTTTCCTTTTTTTTCATTCTCCTCAGAATGCTGCTGACAAGTACTATCAGTGTGGAAGAGAACTCTGAACGGTTGCATGGTACAATTCTTGCAGCAACTCAACGGACAGTAAGTCTAATTTTCCCTCGTGCTTCTACACATGTCCTAACGTATCGTCATAGGAACTTCTACTACTACGTTCGTCCTTCTCCATCTCTAATTACAAAAAAAGAAAAACTCTGCTTATATTTCCACACAGTACGGCCCAGTATTCTTTGAGAGTGCTGACGTCCCTCTTTCTGCGTACTGTAAGTCGAAAAAATCACATTTATTTGGCACATTACTCAGACTTTCACAGCTATCCAAGCCATTCTCGGCGGTATCTCCCTCGCCACAGTCATCCCCGCCATGTGGACCATCGAGCACCTTGGGCGACGTAAATCACTCCTTTTCGGCGCCGCTATTCAAGCTGCCTGTGCCCTCATCGCCGGCTTGGTTGGTCATTACTACACCGATGTGGCGGGTGTCACCGATTCCATGGTCAAGACGGGTGGTAACGTTTTAATTGCGTTTGCTGTCATTCATGTTTCCATGTACAGTTTGTTCTGGGGACCTACACCCTGTGAGTGCGGTCGAATATGAGCAATTTGATAGGCCAGTGATTGATAATATTCTGCCTGGTAGGGGTCATCCTGGGCGAGACTTACCCTCTCCGTGTTCGACCAAAGGCGATTGCTCTTGCTGGTATGTCACATGCCTTCTGAAGAGGCATTGATCCTTCTAACAACTGCACCGCAGCTGCTGTTAACTGGCTTTGGAATTTCCTTCTCTCTTACTTCTCGCCTTTGATTGCTGATGACATCGGCCCTCTGTATGTTGTGTGAAATGTTAAGCCAATCATAAGGGGTATGCTAACATGAAAACAGTATTCTCTTGATCTTCTTTGGATGTCTTATCTTCGCTTTCGTCTACGTCTTCTTTATGCTTCCAGAGGTGAGTAACCTTCGGGACACATTCAGGTTCACGCGTTGACTTCCCATTTCCTCCACAGACTCGAGGAGTACGTTATAAACCCCTGTAGCTCCCCACCAGAAAAATCCCCCCACTAACCTCGTTCCTTACAGATTACCCTCGAAGAAGTCGATGAGCTCTACCGATCCAAAATACCCCCATGGAAGTCCAATAGCTGGAAACCTTCATCCCATCACGCGGCTCTCGACGCCCTTGAAGGCGAAAGCCGAAAACCAGTTGAGGTGCCTGCTCAGGCTCCTGGCACGCTGGATGAGACGAAGCCTGCGGATGAGCACTTGGAAAATGCGCCTGCGGCTAAGGCTAGGATTGAGGGGGAAAGAGGAGCGAGAGAAAAGAGTATTGTGTAAATCGACCTGGCGCGTTTAAAAAGGCTGTTGTGCTGTAACCTTTTCGCCGTGTGTGTATATCGATAGAAAAAGGGGTAATAGATAACAGATTTTGTGTTGGAATGATAGGAAGAGGCAACTATCATTAATGAATAAAGGTATTTCATTTGCGTCTAACGACTACCTTCTAAATCATTAAGACTTATTACAATAACTATAGTAAAGCTGTATAGGCACCAGATTTTAAGTGGCCCAATTAATTCTTGTCCCTTAGTACTATCCATGAAAAACAATTTCCTTGTCTATCCGCTTACGTAGTACTCTTATTAACACTGCAAACCAAGCACCTGTTGTTAGTACACTTCTCAAGACTATGTTTAATGGAGAATATTATGTCTATGCGACTAATAAAGAGTAATGCACTACGTACTATCTATTGCTAATAGTTACATTTGTGATTCACCACAACCTATTATCATTAGCGAGCTTGCCTTCTGGTGGGTATTCGTAGGTAACTTCTTCCTTCTGATGTGGATTAACCATTTGTAACAGTTGGAGCTATTGCAGGAAGAGGCGAACATACGTGAAATGAACGGGTGGACTAGCAGAAGGATGCGCAACATATATCTATATCTTATAAGGCTCGATGCGCCGAGGATGCGATTCGATATTTTAATAGAAGTGACCACACATTAATGGAGATGCTCATATAACTTGTCGCAAAACCATTGATAGCTTCACATTTTAGAATCCATACAAACCTGTTAGTGCTACATCAGGCTCCCACTATTATAATTTCCCACTATCCCGAGTCAATTATTTGACACTCCACAGGTGATATGATTCTAAATCAATGCAATCATCACCCCTTCATTATAAGTCCCACATGCCCAAAGTGCATCTCAACCTCTTTTGGTTAAAAAGAGAAAAATCAACACTTAGCATTGCCAAGAGCTATCCCTCTCTCCAGGGCAATCAACCCATTCGTAAGGAGATTCGTCGGTGCCGAGACATTCACCGACAGTGACCAGTTGGTAGCCAGCACTCTGGAGCTTGGGTACAGCGTAAGGGAGAACCTCGGAGGAGGTCGTCTCGATGGTAGAGTGATCAAGGACAAGATGAGGGTTAGGATAATCCTCTGTCATACACCGTGTGAGTTGGGACATCTGGATGGTGATGAGGAAACTCACGGATAACGTTGTCCAATACCCCCTCGGAGTAACTGACCGACTCGCCGTTGGCATCCCCAGTGTCATCAGACCACAAAAACACCTCTATTTC
Source organism: Cryptococcus deneoformans JEC21 (assembly GCF_000091045.1). Classification (NCBI taxonomy): domain Eukaryota; kingdom Fungi; phylum Basidiomycota; class Tremellomycetes; order Tremellales; family Cryptococcaceae; genus Cryptococcus; species Cryptococcus deneoformans. Next base: position 102,841 of record NC_006683.1, read on the forward strand.
TTCAATCAGTATGTCACCTCAATGTATGACATGAACGCACTCGTGTAACCCCTTTCACTGAGGACGTTCAAGACGTTGTCGTTGATGTTACCGTAAGGGGGTCGGAAGTATCGAGGCTTGACACCAAGGATCTTGACAAAGGCATCTTCGACCTTGGAGAGTTCTACGAAGAGAGCTGTGAGTACATAGAGCAGAAGCATGGGCAGGGACAGGACTTACCCTCGTTGATCCCGGATTCATCTAACTGGGTAAGGTCGGCGTGAGACCAAGTGTGAGAACCAAGAGTGTGGCCCCCATCATACAAAGCTCTGATTTCATCGGCCTTGTCGTAGATGCAGACATAATTCGCGCCCTATGAAGCCTTATGAGCCAAATGCAGACAAATGTTCATGACACCAGAACTCACGTTGAGGAAAAAAGTACCCTTACCCCCGTCAAGGGCAGAAGCAACTTGGGCTTCGTAATTGTAAGGGCCATCTTTAATCCTTGGATCAGTATTCTTGAAAGTCCGGGAAAGAAGGTCAATTACTCACCGTCAAAGGTCAGAGCAACAGTGCCCTGCTGATTACAGTTGTTGATAGTCTGGGCAAAGGATGTAAGTGATCAACCAACATTGACGAGATGCAACAAGACATACTTCGACGGTCGCACGTTTCTTCATGGTAGGAGAAGCAGAGACACTTGAGAGAATGGCAAGAACGGCAAAGAGGCTTGTGATGAACTTCATCTTGATAGATGTAATGTTTCTTTATCGCTTGATGGTTGAAGAGGAAAAAGCGGGCATGTTGATGGGTGGTGGGCATTTATATACTTTGGAGGGAGGGAAAAGAGTCAGCGGATAGCAAAGGGAATCCGGTATGGAAGCCCGAAGGGTAAGGGGTCACCGCCGTATGGCCTACCAAGACTCACACCATAGCTGTGTAACCCTGCTAACCAATACTTCAAATAAGCATACCCTTCTGAGAATAGCATCGCATATGGTTTGCTGTAGGAGCTGGTCAGCTGCTCTCCGAGTAGAAGTATGAATCATAGCCTAGGCTAGTATAGTTATACGTTGTCATTAAGTCCTACGGCGAAGGAAAAGCGGTTATCAGATATACGTATGCAGTCTTTCTGTAATCAGAAAAGGAGAAAAAAAGGATACGTCATATACTCCTCCGCCAGGCCCCAGGGCAGCAAACCGGTGATGGTTACGTTGACAGATTATCGATGTCGGTGAAGTTCCTTCGTTCCAAACCGCACCGTTGCCATCATCTCCTCGCTCGCGCTTTTCACCCTGAGAAGATGGTTCTTCCAACCATGATTCATGATTCACGGACGGTAAACTGTAGGGACAGTAGTAATGGCTTGTGACCGAGACAAGCTTGTACTACGCGGGAGGCCTAGGTCTTTTATTAGAAGATGTGGAGCTGGAAAAACGTTCTTCAATTCTCGATTCATGCGGGAGTGATTTGTTGAGTGAGATCCACCTTTGAAAGAGGTGTCAGCAGACTACACACTCGCTGGAATACAAGAGTGTTACACACCAGTCAGGGCTTTGCGCGTGGCCGACTCGATACTAGGCTGTGCAGAAAAGATAAAGCAATGCTAGATGAACATACGACGCTCACACCATAGCCTAAAAATGGCCGAAAATGAATATGACCGGCTGTGCCTAATATTAACGTATTGTGTCGGGAATTTCCTTTTAAGCATCTCACACATGCATGCACACATGATGTGACACACATCGATCTTTGAAAATGCGGAAGGCTCCGCCCCTCGAAGGACATCAATTGATCTCCGACCAGGCACAACATGCATGACCTAAAATGCGGATCACACTCTGTCAGTCCTCTTTGTTTCCTCGACTATTTCATACGATACGATCGATGCTTGATGATACCATACTTGCATACTTGTACTTGTGAGTTCGGTCGTTGATGGCTGCCCCCTACCGCATTTCTTTCTGGCTTGGGCCCACGAGGTGACGCGTACATTGTCAAAGATCTGCCCTGACTGTTATATGAAGATTTGAAGACAAATGGGCGCAGATGAAGGGAGCCGATTTACACCCTACGTTGGCAGCGGACCAGATACAAGCGGCGACAATAAGCACGACTTTGGTTGCTTCATTGTGGGTGACATGCCCCAAGATACCAATGACGAGTAGCATGGCGCAGCAGATGCCTGCCTGCAAGGACAATGACAATGGTTCGACGGCCCATTCGGTCAGTGGTAAAAGTGAAAACGATGACGAAAAACACTTTGATGCCGACTGGCAGCGCAGCAGAGTCAGCATCTAGTTTAGGAACAGGCGCAGAGAGGGCATACATAGGATAGATGTAATTTCAAAAGCATTGGTAAAACCAGCTTCACGGAAAAAGACTAAAGGTACATCATTAGCATCATCGTAAACATATTCTATACATTATCAATGCTACTTACGAGATGCATAACCAGAAAGAAAAGCGAGTCCAGTCAACTGCTGACAACTAGCTGGAAGAGAGGCCGCGATGGTTTGTTTCTAACCGAGATCAGCCCTATAACTCTCTGAACGGCCAGCTCAAAATGTGTACGAGGTTTGGTCCCCTAAAGCATTCCACATAACTCTTCAAAATACTCCTCCAACTCTGATCTTTAATTCCCAGTAACTCGAATCTCTCTTGTTCTTCAATGATGATATTCTTGATCACTTCATACTCGGCTTCGACGTGGTAGCCTTTGACATTACCATTCACCCTGCGGAGAACGGCTTTTCCTTGGTTGTGAAGCCCTCGTGCGGCATAATACGCTGATTTTAAGATGAGCTGTCAAGTTAAGTAAGAGAGAGGGATTGACAACTTACAAGGTGTCTCTGGTAGCCAAAGGAAGATAAGTAACATAATTCCAAGGAATCCCCCCCCCATCTGAACGGACTAATCAGCCGACCGCTTAGACCTTACAATTGCCAACTCATTGTGTAAGGACAGGTATCCTTCACTCGGACTCCCCTAAGGACTGTTTGCAGATAAACAAGATCAATGGAGTCAGGAAACCGCCAACAAGGTTCCAGCAAGAGTAATCCAGAAGCATACCACCACGAATGTTCACGGGAGCCCACTCCGTGACGTAGATTGGAAGAGTAGCTTGAAGACAGCCGACACCGACGCCAGAGAGGAATTTGGCTCCTGCCCAATCACGCCATGACTTGGTAAAAGTTTCAATGAAATGGACTGTTGTGGTTTGTGTATTTAGTTATAAGGTTTACAGGGAACAGAGGGAGACATACACCCAGCAAGATACACCAGAGCAAGTATAAAGTCACCTTACGACCAATCTTGTCAGACACGGGAGTTAAGAAGGACCATACCGACCAGTTGGCCGCTATCATATTACTTCGTCAACAGTGCTTCAGTTTGTAGAACGCTGCGGCCTACAGTGATTGTAAGGCACCCCACAAGGTCGTGCTTGAAGATGTCAACACATATTTGCCAGTTTCCGGGTCCAGTTCGCCCACTCTATTGATAAAACCCGTGTTGGCGACTCGATAATATTCCCATTGAGGTTAATCTGAACAAGTTCATGAGCATTTCGCTAAGGTCTAGAATGGCCATGATGAATTGCCTGATAGCCGTCGGCGACAGAAGCAATGCACAACAAACTGCAGAGGATGATTGCCTTAAAATGGCATGAGCTTCATTTTGCCATTATGTATCGATGGTCTAAGCTCACCTTCCAAAAACGTTTGACAGTTTGCCACGCTGTAAAGTGTATCAAGATCAGACGTCAACATTGGCGCCTTGACCAAATCGATGTCAGTTTTCGTGTCTTCAAGTCTTCAAGATAAGACACTTCTGGCTTGATGTCTAGGTTGATCATGACGGTGTAGGGAAATACCCGGGTCTACTATTGGTTAAACGATCCAGTTGGTTCCGTTCCACTGCCACCCACAGCAGATAACAGAATATCGACTTCTTGGTATCAATTCTACGGAATACAAAGCCTTCCTAGGTTTGGCTGTTGGTGGTCGATCTACTTAGTAATGATACTGACGATAGGTCGTTAGGTTGTGTAGTGGTAAATTGAATTCGGATCTCATGTCGAGTTGTTGTGACACAAAACAAAGGCGATGTCAGAGAGAGTGAATCCAAATAACTCACAGGTGTGAGAAACAAATACATGCTTGTTCTAATACGAAGCATTTCATTAGCGTCTACCGAACTGTACAGGTCTGAATTTTTTACAATGATGCATATAACAACTGAACAAGTCTACGACCGTGGACGGATGGAAACAATACCACGGCTGAAGAAAAGAAAAAGCGGACACTTTCTGATCTCCGTAAATTTGACCCATCCTGATACTTTAACACTTCGCTTTCATTTGAAAACATCCTGTTATCATTCTCACTCCCACCTCCACCGACTATGTCCACCCATTCCCATGTCGATCTCGTAAAGGCTCTTGAGAGCATCGATCAGAGTGTCCTTCATGACGATACTCTCTCCTCCCATGAACACACCCATCACGACCATCACCACCACATCGCCGCAATTGGGCATCACCATGAAGCATCTGGGCGGCAAGAAGATCTTTCAGAATGGACGCGAGAGGAATTGCAAGCTGAGATTGTCAAGCTACGACAAATGGCAGGGATTGCCAACGACAACAATATGGCGGCCGAAATGCTGCCTACATCTGCTGAAGGGTCGGTTGACCCTTCTTTGCGAGAGAACGCTCTCGTAACGTTGCCAGCTGAGGGAGGTGGCTCCAAAGGCAAGAGAAAGCGCAAATCCCCTACAAATGATGTCACAACGAGAAAGGTACAGAAAAGGCATACAGAGACGGGGAAGAGGCTCGAGAAGGAAAGGAGAACGGAGCTGGCAAAAGTTGTCCGCAACAAGGTAGGTGTATCGACTCGTGACTTTGGCTAACTAGTTTAGATGCGTTCTTTGGTAGGCATGGAGTTCAACAACAGTCCGGTGCCCCAGCCAACGGTCAGTTTCTCAGAGGAGGAAAGAGGATTTACCCCTTTCGTACCCGAATGGAGAAATATGCTCGATGAAGATAATCTTGCGGTGAGTTCTGTAGGCGAGAAACATGGCGGAAAGTTTAGCTGATATCGTGCAGTGGGTGGAC